>NC_134484.1:309263647-309268647 GCF_040206685.1 Ascaphus truei | reverse complement strand
TTTAACACCAAATTTTTTTTTTACTTTAAACACATAGTAATTACATTCACTACACATACAGTCACTAATAGGCATTTAATATATATCATTACATTCACAACATTCACACTTCAAACATTTATTTTATTTTTCACATAATACACATTTTATTATCACCATCACAGGTATTATTACTAATTTCACATTTACATTTTTAATAGTTAGAACAACACGTATTAGCAAAATCATAACACATATTAATATATATATATATATATATATATATATATATATATATATATATATATATATATATATATATATTTGCACCATACAGTATATAAGCAAGGCATGTTTTTCTTCTGTTCTTGCTTCAAATCCATTTGCTGCTACCTCTGGCTCCACATTGGAATCAATAAACCTGGCATTCACACTGCTATTTTACGTGTGACACTAGGTATGTTTATTAAGTGTATTGTATGGGTTAGAAAATATGATTCGTTTAGTATATGCACTTTATGGGGTAAAAAAATTTAGAATTTTTTTTTTTGATTCAATTATGTGGTCAATTGTTGTTGAGATAGATATACTAGTATAATGTTCACATTAGTTACAATTTAAATTCTTTTCCAGATTCTGAAAAATTATGGGTCATATTAAAAACAAAAAGAAAAACCTGATTTTATTAAAAAGATAAACCAGATGTCACTTTAAATCTATAAAACATTTGTTATTACATTAATGCACTAGGTGTGCGCCTGTTTTCTTTTCTCTTTTTTTCCACACATATATATATATATATATATATATATATATATATATATATATATATATATATATATGACAAACAGAAAAAGAAAGCAGCGCCTCTGGATTAAATAATACAACAATAAAATAGTGAATAATCCGTGCTAAAGATATATCAATGGTAAAAATATATCCAAATAATATTAACTAATAATAATAGTGATTCCCTAAATATTATTAAAGCACAAATTAATCCTAAACCTGTAAACAATATAGAGATATACACACACTAACAAAATGAATATAAATAACAACATAAAAAGCACAGAAAAAAGTGTGAAAAACCAGTCCTCAGATAATGTTCCAAAAAATAAGTGCTGCTGCAGAAGGTCTCCGGCTGCTCTCAATATGGACAAACCACGTCCACAGGAAATATAAAGGAAAAAAAAGAGGAGAGAGCACACGCCCATAGCGTAAAATAGTAAATTTAATGAGGGGAAGGGGAGGAAGGGGGGTAAAAAATGCACTTACAAAAGTACAATGAAAATAAGCATTGTGTGATTATAATCACCACCATCCGGTTACTGCTGCATAATCTTGAGGCAATCCCAGTCTCAAGGCATAAAGGATCGACGTCCCAGCAGGTATCCAGGGCCAGTAGATGCTGTATAAGAGTCCACGAAAGTGGCTCCGGGTTCACAAGCCTCTGTAGCACTAGCGCATGGATCGGTCCACTCCAGCGCTTGGTAATGACGTAATGTCAATGCGTCCAACGTGATGACGCTCCCTGACGCGTTTCGTCACTCACGGGTAACTTTTTCAAAGGGAAGTGTGGAGAAGGGGAATGTCCGGTATTTATATACAAAATCCAATGTGTTAATTAGATGGAACGCCCCAACTCAGCTGGAAAAGTGCTTCGTGCTATCTACAAGTATAACCACCAATGAATATATATAAAATACACGTAATTAGATAAAAACCTATAAGAATTGGAGGAGATGGAGTATAAATGATAACCGCAAATTATAAAATGCTAACCTAAAGGCAATATACTTATCCTATATATAATGTAATGAATGTAAGCTAAAAAAAAAGAAAAAACTAACATTGAACACATATAAGGAAAAATATTATGTATCCATTTACTAACATGAAACAATATGGGTAAATTATTAACCCCTAATAGCATACATGTATAATAGTGTAATTCCCATAAAGGGCTTGTATATATATAAACAATTCCAAATATACCAGAACTGAAAACATAAAAAGAAGAAAAAATATATAGGAAGATATATAAAAATATAAAAAAGAATATATATACACATATATAAATGGAAAAAAAATAAAACAATATATTAGATAATCAAAAACCAAATTCTTAACCCTTTATATAAGATATAAATTCGAACCAGTAATTTCTTATCTAATGCGGATATCAGAATCAAGGGAAAGGACACATGATGAGTCCATGAATAACCAAGTGTAACTGTAGGAATAATTGGGGACATTAGTATTAGGAGTCTATATGCCACGAACAAAGCAAGATGTCTGGAGGGAATTGGTGGATATCCACAATACAGTAGGGTGATGATATCACCTATAATGAGACAAATATATACAAGTGTGGTGTGTTCACTGATGTATACAATGAGTGTATATGAATCAGTGTAAAATGACAATAATATTTAAACTATCAATCACTATTAACTAACTATGATATTGTATAATATAATTAACATTAATAATATTGAAATCATAAATTGGTGATATATATGTGAGTGATTAAAGGTGTGCTAATTGGTGTATAACGTGTTAAGACCCAAAGAACCAAATGTTAACTACTAGTAACTACGATTAACGGGCGCGTCCCTCAGGGAGCCCTGGACGCGCGTGCAGGGGGTGCAGGCTCCCGAAGACGTGTGACCGCGCGTCTATGACGCGCGGCACGCCGAGGGGCGGCCACTAGCAAGCCGGGAAATCTCCCGGCTTGCGGTACCGGCCACACTTTAATAAAGTGTGTCGGTAGTGTAGCACGAAGCACTTTTCCAGCTGAGTTGGGGCGTTCCATCTAATTAACACATTGGATTTTGTATATAAATACCGGACCTTCCCCTTCTCCACACTTCCCTTTGAAAAAGTTACCCGTGAGTGACGAAACGCGTCAGGGAGCGTCATCACGTTGGACGCATTGACATTACGTCATTACCAAGCGCTGGAGTGGACCGATCCATGCGCTAGTGCTACAGAGGCTTGTGAACACGGAGCCACTTTCTTGGACTCTTATACAGCATCTACTGGCCCTGGATACCTGCTGGGACATTGATCCTTTATGCCTTGAGACTGGGATTGCCCCAAGATTATGCAGCAGTAACCGGATGGTGGTGATTATAATCACGCAATGCTTATTTTCATTGTACTTTTGTAAGTGCATTTTTTACCCCCCTTCCTCCCCTTCCCCTCATTAAATTTACTATTTTACGCTATGGGCGTGTGCTCTCTCCTCTTTTTTTTTTTTTTTCTCCCATATATATATATATATATATATATATATATATGTTACTGTTGTTTAGACGAAATCAGGATACAGCACTCAAGTAGTGAAGGTATAAGGTTTGTATAATAAGGCAAAACAAGGCCAACAGAAATATACCAACATTTCAGTCCCTAAAACAGGACTTTTCTCAGGGTGGTGCAGTGAAGGCATGACCAAGTGAAACACATATACCCCTAAACCCAGCTGAAACATGATTAGTCAATCAACCAATCAACCAACAATTGAATTTCATAACAACACCATACCTGCACATCAGTAACCTCTGTGTAGTAGCAGCTATTTTAAACTTCATGGTGATCATAGATGCTGGGTATCTGACTCATTAGGATTCGTGAATAAGAAATATGCCAGCACTTCAAGCACAAGTAGAGAGAAGACTTAAGGCATAGCACCAGTGGTTATAAGACAAATGGAACACCTGCCCTGTCAACACTGTCGGCGGCCATTTTTATTGTACCCTGCGTGTCCAATGTACTGACGTTATATAAAGCATGCACAGGAGCCATTCAAAACTGACTATCCCTCAATACAATATGCTGTAAGCGTACGCATGATAAGTAACAGTGCATTAGCATTACGCAAATTGCCTGCACTTGCAAAATAAATCAACATTTGTGCAGGTATAGAATCGTGCAAACACCAACATAGTGAATAAAGCAAAGGGGGAACATAATAAACACCTTAATGACGATGTAACAAAGTATGAGATATTGTTATTGAATACAAGGATCATGCACTATAAATGGATACACTAAGTCATAGCAGACTATGCTGGTAAGTGACAGTGATAAATGTACAGACCACTGAGGTACCCTACATAAGTCCATCCATATGAAATTCACAAAGTCCACAGTACAAATCAAAGGTAGGGAAATCTTAATACCCATAACCTCATATAGCAGGTAAAGCAAGAGAACAATATTCATATTAGACGTATACACCAGTGGTTCCCAATCTGTGCGCCGCGTCACCCTGGTGCACCGTGGCTTGCCTAGAGGGGCGCTGCGATTATCCCTCCCCACCATCCCTCCAATTATCCCTCCCCACCATCCCTCCTTAATGCCGTCCGGGCCACAGGGGATTGGCTGCAGGTCAGAGGAAGCCGGGGGCGGGGCTTCCACTATGTGCAGAGCACACGGTGAGTATGTGTGTCTGCCTTCCCGCTGCTGGCTCCTCTGTCTGCTGGTGGCTGCGTGGTGTCCCATCCCCTTCTGCCCCGGGTGATAGGAGAAGGTAGCGGGGTGCTGGAGGGGGGGAGATGTACATTTGCCTGTCCTGGAGGTGTGTGCAGGGGAAGGCGGGGAGCCACCTGCATGGATCTCCTGCCTTTTCTACCCCCCCCCCAAGCACTCACATCCATCGCTGCCTCTGCTCTCCATTGCTCTCTACTGTGTGTGTGTATCTGTGTGTGTGTGTATCTGTGTGTGTGTATCTGTGTGTGTGTATCAGTGTGTGTGTGTATCAGTGACTGTGTGTGTGTGTATCAGTGACTGTGTGTGTGTGTATCAGTGACTGTGTTTGTGTGTATCAGTGACTGTGTGCAGGGGGAGGCGGGCAGCTGCCTGAACGGATCTCCTGCCTTTCCTCCTTCCCCCCCCCCAGTCACTCACATCCGTCGTCGCCTCTGCTCTCCACTGCTCTCCACTGTGTGTGTGTATCAGTGACTGTGTGTTTATCAGTGACTGTGTGTGTGTGTGTGTGTGTGTGTGTGTGTGTG
>NC_134484.1:309118647-309258647 GCF_040206685.1 Ascaphus truei | reverse complement strand
AACGGGCGTAAGAACCTGGGGGCCAGTTTGAGGGTCGGTGTCTTCAGTATGATATTTTTGGAAGAGTGCAACACCTTGTCTCCTGGTTTGAAGTTGGGCACCTTGCATCGATGACGGTCCGCTTGAACCTTTTGTCTGCGAGTTGCTTCCACAAGAGTTCTCTGAATGGACCCCGGAGGAAGGAGAGGAAATGGGAAGCCGTGCCGGGTGAAATTCATAATTGATAAAGAATGGTGATTCTTGTGTAGATTCGTTCCTTAAAGAATTGTGGGCAGGGGGGCGTGGCTAGGACGCCGACGGAGATGGTTGTGTAGGAGAGGAGCTCCTCAGACCCACGTATAAACTTACGAATATTGGCGCTTTCCCCCCCCAAAATCCCCCCCCTCAAAAACGAACCCCCTGGAGCACATACCCTGCAGATATGGCCGGCAGACAAAAAGCCCAGGCAGCGCAGGCAGTTACCAAATACTTTGTCCCTTCCCCACGGAACTCAGAGGCGGCATCCAGAAACCAAGATGGTGCGAGATCATCTAGCGCTCGAGGCCCCAAGCAAACTGCCTCAGATCGAGGAAACGCTTACCCGCGAATGCATGAAGGAACTCATGGCCGGGATGCTTGACAACCTGCACACGTCACTGCAGGCAGATCTAAGAGCCGCAGTCACTGAATTGAAGCAGGAAATTACAGGCCTCACAGAACGTACATCGGCCCTAGAAACCAAAATGGTGGACACCGCGCAAGCCCAAGAATTGGCCGCAAACGAGATATACCGACTCGGAGCAGAAGTGCAAAACCTCCGCGAGTGCCTGGAAGATCAGGAGAACCGTGATCGGCGGAAAAATATTCGGATACGCGGTATCCCCGAATCGGTGCTCCCAGGACAATTAAAGGCCTACCTCCTGGACTTTTTCACATCACTAAGCGAGGACTTCGAACATAAAGACCTAGAAATGGATAGGGCGCACCACTCATTGGGCCCGCGATCGGATGAACCGAACCGGATGAGAGACGTGATTATCCATCTCCATAGGTACTCAGTGAAGGAGAGGATAATGGAGATTTGCCGAACCAAAGAACCTATTACGTTCAGAGAGGACCCCCTACAAATTTACAACGACCTCTCCAAACTCACGGTCAACCGCCGTAAGGAGCTAAGACCACTAACTGTCTTATTGCGAGATAACACGGTCAAATACAAGTGGGGGTTCCCATTTAAACTGCTGGTTCAATGAAACGGCAAATTCCTCTCAATCAAGAACCCAGAGGACATGGAACGATTTGCGAAGGCACTAAACCTCACACCCCCTCCTAGCTGGAGTGCTGAAACCACCGGTCCGGCGGAACATCCGATCAGGGCCTCCGAAAGATTGGCGGGGCAGAGGGACCACAGAAATAAATAAAGAAACCTTGCCCCTGCCTGCGGCCCTCACCAAAACACTGAGCCACAGATTGGTCTAAAAATCCCACCTAGATAGCACAGCAAATGGGAAGCGAATGACACCGAGGATCAACCCACCACCACGCCTACGCCCACAGGAGGGAAGCAGCCAGCAAGGAACAACACCGCACCCAAAATAAACCCCGACGCCCCGCACCCTAACAGCAGCACGTACCTGACAAGAGGACCGAGGACCGAGGCGACCGGAGATGAGTAGCCCAGCTACACAAAAAGGAGGAGGGATGCGGGAGGGGGTAGGGGCGCACCCCGACCCCTCTTGCATTTCTGTTTTCCCCCCGACCTAAGGCTTACCCAGCCTCCTGCGCGACACTGTTTGCCCAGAGATCTGGAATCTCTCGAGAACTGGGACCTCCGGGTGAAGGGCTGGAAGCCCCAACAAGCGTGAGTAACCCAACCCCCCAGCCTAGTCTATCGGGCCAAATGGTGACTGCGGAAGCAGATCCAGATAGAAGGGAGGAGGGCACTCAGTGGGATAGACTGGGGTTGCGAGACGGAGGGTGTTAGATTACTGAGCCATAATAGTCTCTCTGCCCCGTCGGACCAACAGGGTCCCCAGATCTGACCCAAAGCTTAGGAGATGCTCCCCCAGCTACCTGGCAAATGGAAATATACATTCGGATCGGACACTTGGCGTTAATGTTGGTCTCAGAACCTAGCCCCCCCTGGGTGGCCCAAATTGTCGGGACTGAGCTAATGTACTGGACCTGGGGAAAGGGTGGTAAATGATAGGGCTGGATAAGCGACTACAATGAGCCCCACTAAGCTGTCACTCCCATTCGCATACTAGACCATAAGGAGCGGTGTTCCTACCCTTACCAATGTTTGTGAAAAAATATGTACCCTGTAAAACTGTTAAGGCGCAGGCTTCCACATATGTTAATAGGGTAGTTCAAGTTGTTTATTGTTATTAAGGTTGCTAAATATGCTGGTTTATTGCACATATAAAAGGGCTATGAGTAGATCCGCGGTCAGCACAGACATAAATACACGCCTCCCACAGTAGCAAGGAATACAGCTTCGCTAAAAATATATGTTAAATTGAAAGGGGCACCATAGCTACCCAAGCAAACCCCTCCCCCTATCTTTCCCTCCCTCCCCCCCACCCTCCCCCTCCGTTACCCCTCCTTCCCTCCACCCCCCTCTCCCTCCTCCCCCCCTTCCCTCCCCCTTACACTGCAGAGAACAGCACGTGAGATAAATGTATATTGAGATCACATACACATACAGATCTCAGAAAAGTAGCAACCACACCAAGGTGCAGAAGAAAAGATCACATAAACCGCCGGGGCGGCGAGTAGAGTAAATTCAGAACCGGAACGTCTCCCCCTCTAGCGCCCCGATCAGCACCACCCCGCTCCCCAAACCTTCCCTCCCCTCCCCCCCTTACCCCCCCCCCCTTTTTCTGCCCCGCAATACCATCCACTCACCCGTCCCACTCCCCCCCCCACCTTCTCCAACTCTCCCCCATGCAGAATCCAATAGAGCAACACAACTACATTAGGAGAGAGTGTAAAATGCGTAGCTGGCGTTCAGCATATCACACCACACAAGTAAAGGTTCAATACCCAACTCAATACGCAAAAAAGGAGCCCCCACATAGACCACAGAACGAACTGCACGACCAAAACTGCCAATCAATATGTAGAAGGCATTAAGACACGGGACAATAATAGACAGGGGACTGAGCCTGCAAGCTCAACCCCGAGAACGGCCACAAGCTAATGTGATGGGATAAATAGGGGGATCGACCCCCATTAGGAGTTCAACTGCAATGATAAGTGAAATCACAAGGGCTTATCTCTCACCCTCATAAATAACTGTTTAGTCATGTATGCCTGATAAGGATGTTGCCAGAAATGTTGTTAAATATGTTGAAATGTTTCCCTCCCCCCCTCCTCACCCTCTGGAGAGCTAACAACAGAAAACGTATAACTCCTAGGGGAGGTGGGGGGCAAAGGTGCCATTGGCTAAAAAAAAAAATGCACCAGAGGGTCTAGCCCCCTCTGATGGCCATCGTCTGCCGACGCTGGAACCACCCCTGAAGGGCTCCCCAGCCCGAATGCCGGTCGCCCGGAGACCTGGCAATACTCTATTAGGCCCAAACCTGGACCTATTCATCTCTCTTCTCTATCTGCTGGCCCTGTCCCAGCAGATCTTGACCCCCCCCCCTTCCTTCCCCCCCCACCTCATACCTCCTTGGCCCAGTAGGCCCACCCTGACTGAAACATATATCTGCCCTAGTGGCTTGCTAGGGTACAAAGGACAAGCAAGACACAAAATCCAGACCCTCCCTAGTGGGAAAGTAAGGGTCATGTGGTCAAATACAGCAAAAAGACACAATGGCTAATGAGGCCCCGATCAAGATCACCTCGCTTAATGTCAAAGGCCTACAAAATAATAGGAAAAGAAGGTTAGCCCTTCAAGACATGAAAAAATAAGGGGGGGACATCATATTCCTACAGGAGACCCACTTCACATCCCAAGAGCCCCCAAATATATTCAAAAAAGTGTTCCCAACGTGCTTTTTCGCATCATTTAGTAGTAAAAAAAGGGGTGTGGCTATCCTAATCAGATAAGGCACCCCAATCAATCATGTCAAAACAACAATGGACCCAGAGGGTAGATTTCTAGTGGTATATGGCTCCCTAGCGGGCTCGGCAATTGCTCTGATTAATGTGTACGCCCCTAACGAGAATCAAACGGAATTCTTACAAACTGTTCTCGAGGGCGTCGACCCGGGATATCTGTCATCGATGATAGTGGGAGGAGACCTACACTACCGACCAACTTTATTCTTACTTGGCTAGCTCCGTGAATTTCGGAATATCCCGGTGATGTGCGGTTTTGTATCGTTTTCGCGCGAGGTATATAGCGTTATATCGCGCCCGTGATTTAAGCATTTTATTCCCGCCGGCTGCAATACTGCAATGCAGTGTAAAAATGCATGGGGGCGTTTGCGAGCTGTTGTCTTTGAAGCCGAGAAATTCATGAATTGTAATGCAGTATATACTGTATAACAACAACCCCTATACCCCCTAACATACACATACAGTACTGTATACAGTATGCACATCAATGATACTATAGGCCGTCCCCTGGCGAGACGTGTTTGCAGCAGAGAGAGAACCGCTGCTCTCTCTGCGCAAACATCGGCACATTAAAAATTATTTAAAATACATTTTTATTCATAGTGTAGATGTGCAGGGGGTCTCCGGAGCTGAACCGCGTTGGTTTCAGGTCTGGGGACCCCCTGCTCCCCGAGATACAGACCACTTTATGAGGTGCCGGTATCCCTCTGCATTTCAAGGTCCCGATCACGTGACCGCGGCCTGTAAACCAAGCAGAGGGATACCGGCACCCCCTAAAGGGGCCTGTATCTCGGGGAGCAGGGGGTCCCCGGACCTAAAACCACAGCGGTTCTGCTCTGGAGACCCTCTGCACATCTACAGTATGAATAAAACACACACACATCAATAAAGAATCGTTCTTTACCTTTGCGGCTATGTGCTATGGTAATGAAGCAGCATTTCTGTATTTTTAATAATATTGTACAGTGAGCAGGAGTTTCCCTGAGCCAGAAATTAATGTTCAGGGGACCGCCTGCTCCTGCACAATATTATTAAAAATACAGAAATGCTGCTTCATTACCATAGCTGATAGCCGCTAAGGCAATGAAGGGGTTAACCCACCGTGCCTGCTTTATTGTTGGTAGCGGGGGTGGGTGAAGGGGGTATTTGGCCCTTGGTGTGAGTTTAGGACTTGCGGGGGGGTTGCGGGTGCACTTAACCCCTTCACGACCGTAGCAGTTAATACCGCTACGGTCATGAAGGGGTTAAGCCCTACCGCTACCCCCCCCCCCCCGCAAGCCCTAAACAACCACCGTTGGGGCTAATACCCCCTTCACCCACCCCCACCACCCACAATAAAAAAAATTCACACACAGCAGCAGCACAATTAATAAATAAATAAATCTAAATAAATAAATAAATAAATGAATATGAATAAATACATTTAAAATATATTTTTATTCATAGTGTAGATGTGCAGGGGGTCTCCGGAGCTGAACCGCGTTGGTTTCAGGTCCGGGGACCCCCTGCTCCCCGAGATACAGACCCATTTATGAGGTGCCGGTATCCCTCTGCATTTCAAGGTCCCGATCACGTGACCGCGGCCTGTAAACCAAGCAGAGGGATACCGGCACCCCCTAAAGGGGCCTGTATCTCGGGGAGCAGGGGGTCCCCGGACCTAAAACCACAGCGGTTCTGCTCTGGAGACCCTCTGCACATCTACAGTATGAATAAAACACACACATCAATAAAGAATCGTTCTTTACCTTTGCGGCTATGTGCTATGGTAATGAAGCAGCATTTCTGTATTTTTAATAATATTGTACAGTGAGCAGGTGGTTCCCTGAGCCAGAAATTAATGCTCAGAGGACCCCCTGCTCCTGCACAATATTATTAAAAATACAGAAATGCTGCTTCATTACCGTAGCTGATAGCCGCTAAGGCAATGAAGGGTTAAGGCAGAATAAACAATAAATAAATTAAATACATATTTTTAATGTGTGTGTTAAACCTCCCTGCCTTGACTGTAACCTGTGTAAGACCCCCTCCCCCTATTGTGTGTGTTAAACTTCCCTGCCTTGACTGTAATCTATGTAAAAACCCCTCCCCCTATTGTGTCTGCTAAGCTTCCCTGCTTTGACTAATCTGTGTAAGCCCCCCTACCCCTATTGTTTCGGTTAAATCTCCCTGCCTGTGTTTCTGAGTGCAGTGTACTGTATGTAAATGTGGGGAGGGGGATCCCGTGTAAATAACCACACCCACACCCACTACCCACTACCCACTACCCACAATAAAAAAAATTCACACACAGCAGCAGCACAATAAATAAATAAATCTAAATAAATAAATAAATACATGAATATAAATAAATACATTTAAAATACATTTTTATTCATAGTGTAGATGTGCAGGGGGTCTCCGGAGCTGAACCGCATTGGTTTCAGGTTCGGGGACCCCCTGCTCCCCGAGATACAGCCCCCTTTATGAGGTGCCGGTATCCCTCTGCATTTCAAGGTCCCGATCACGTGACCGCGGCCTGTAAACCAAGCAGAGGGATACCGGCACCCCCTAAAGGGGCCTGTATCTCGGGGAGCAGGGGGTCCCCGGACCTAAAACCACAGCGGTTCTGCTCTGGAGACCCTCTGCACATCTACAGTATGAATAAAACACACACATCAATAAAGAATCGTTCTTTACCTTTGCGGCTATGTGCTATGGTAATGAAGCAGCATTTCTGTATTTTTAATAATATTGTACAGTGAGCAGTTGGTTCCCTGAGCCAGAAATTAATGCTCAGAGGACCCCCTGCTCCTGCACAATATTATTAAAAATACAGAAATGCTGCTTCATTACCGTAGCTGATAGCCGCTAAGGCAATGAAGGGTTAAGGCAGAATAAACAATAAATAAATTAAATACATATTTTTAATGTGTGTGTTAAACCTCCCTGCCTTGACTGTAACCTGTGTAAGACCCCCTCCCCCTATTGTGTGTGTTAAACTTCCCTGCCTTGACTGTAATCTATGTAAAAAACCCTCCCCCTATTGTGTCTGCTAAGCTTCCCTGCTTTGACTAATCTGTGTAAGCCCCCCTCCCCCTATTGTTTCGGTTAAATCTCCCTGCCTGTGTTTCTGAGTGCAGTGTACTGTATGTAAATGTGGGGAGGGGGATCCCGTGTAAATAACCACACCCACACCCACTACCCACTACCCACTACCCACAATAAAAAAAATTCACACACAGCAGCAGCACAATAAATAAATAAATCTAAATAAATAAATAAATACATGAATATAAATAAATACATTTAAAATACATTTTTATTCATAGTGTAGATGTGCAGGGGGTCTCCGGAGCTGAACCGCATTGGTTTCAGGTTCGGGGACCCCCTGCTCCCCGAGATACAGCCCCCTTTATGAGGTGCCGGTATCCCTCTGCATTTAAAGGTCCCGATCACGTGACCGCGGCATGTAAACCAAGCTGAGGGATACCGGCACCCCCTAAAGGGGCCTGTATCTCGGGGAGCAGGGGGTCCCCAGACCTAAAACCAAAGCGGTTCAGCTCCGGAGACCCCTTGCACATCTACACTATGAATAAAAATGTATTTTAAATGTATTTATTTCTATTCATTTATTTATTTATTTATTTAGATTTATTTATTAATTGTGCTGCCGCTATGTGAATTTTTTTTATTGTGGGTAGTGGGGGTGGGTGAAGGGGGTATTAGCCCCATCGGTGGTTGTTTAGG
Organism: Ascaphus truei; assembly: GCF_040206685.1. NCBI lineage: Eukaryota > Metazoa > Chordata > Amphibia > Anura > Ascaphidae > Ascaphus > Ascaphus truei. The sequence continues at coordinate 309,250,874 of NC_134484.1, read as the reverse complement.
GCTTGCGGGGGGTAGCGGGTGCACTTAACCCCTTCACGACCGTAGCGGTATTAACTGCTACGGTAGTGAAGGGGTTAAGTGCACCCGCTACCCCCCGCAAGTCCTATACTCACACCAAGGGCCAAATACCCCCTTCACCCACCCCCGCTACCCACAATAAAAAAAAATCACGCACAGCAGCCCCACAATTAATAAATAAATCTAAATAAATAAATAAATACATGAAGATAAACAAATATATATATATATATATATATATATATATATATCAACAATCCCTATACATATATCTATATCTATATCTATATCTATATCTCTCTCTCTCTCTCTCTCTCTCTCTCTCTCTCTCTCTCTCTCTCTCTCTCTCTCTCTCTCTCTCTCTCTCTCTCTCTCTCTCTCTCTCTCTCTCTCTCTCTCTCTCTCTCTCTCTCTCTCTCTCTCTCTCTCTATATATATATATATATATATATACACAGTATATACACACACATGATGAACCATACTGTCCTACAAATAACACTTCTCCATACAGACACACTACATTAAAATGAATTTCCTTTAATAATCCTAACTGATCTTACAATCTAAATCATCAAATGCCAATGAAAAAACCTCACGTTCCAATCAATACATTGCATTTACATTGTATTTATGATGCATAAAATCTATGCACCATATACATTCTGCAAATGAATGTGAACAATATCATTGCAAGCAAAATACAGATAACTCCAAACAAGTCAACTATTTTAACCAATCAAGTAAACAAAAATCAATATATAAGTACCAACCAGAATACAACATTTAAAACCAACGCTAACCCTTACAATACCAAGGATTACATCTATCTAATTGTAAAAAACATTATACTGTACACACATTGAAGCATTGCAATAAACAACATACAGTACAGTTCATCCCCTGTATCTCCCTGCCTTGAGTGTAATCTGTGTAAAGCCCCCTCCCCCCTAATGTTTCTGTTAAATCTCTCTGCCTTCAGTGTAATCTGTTTTAAAGCCCCCTCCCCCCTAATGTTTCTGTTGATTTGGATTTTTAGTTTAATGTTTATTTTTTTGTATGGTTTATTATTTTATATTTACAGCTTAAAACAGTTGACTTGTTTGGAGTGATCTGTATTTTGCTTGCAATGATATGATTGGAATGTGAGGTTTTTCTTTGTCATTTGATGATTTAGATTGTAAGATCAGTTAGGATTATTAAAGGAAATTCATTGTAATGTAGTGTGTCTGTTTGGAGAAGTGTTATTTGTAGGACAGTATGGTTTTGATAACCCTTCTACATTTATTTGTATATTGATTCATCATGTGTGTGTATATACTGTGTATATATATATATATATATATATATGCAAATATAACTGTATGCTCATCTGCATGTCTAAGGCAGGTCTGCAACCCCGCCTTTCCCCATTATCACCCAGCATACAGCACTTCCACTGCAGCAAGGGATTCTGGGAAATGACATGCAAATGAGCACACAGTGTCACTTTTTGCCTCAATAACCATTTTTAACATGGTTCCCTATAGGCTTAAGCTTGCTGCATGGTCACAGCTTTGAGCACAGCCAGGGTTAAGTACACAGTATATATATATATATATATATAGTCAGATAAGGCAGTTGGCACTCCAATAGGTGCTGTTAAGCCACAGGTGCATGTCCCATATAGAGAATGTAGTTATACGTTACCGTTCCAAGGATTGGTAAACAAGAGACAGCACTCAATGTTGAAGATCAAAGTGTATTAGTGAAAGCAAAAATACATCCAGAAACCCAACGTTTCGGTCCTACAGAATGGGACCTTCCCCCTGAGGAAGGTCCCATTCTGTAGGACCGAAACGTTGGGTTTCTGGATGTATTTTTGCTTTCACTAATACACTTTGATCTTCAACATTGAGTGCTGTCTCTTGTTTACCAATCCTTGGAACGGTAACGTATAACTATATATATATATATATATATAGTATATATATGTATAGGGATTGTTATTGTATATATACTGTATATATATATATATATACTGGGAGTGTAGAAGTAGAAGGCTGTGTGCCGAAACGCGTAGGAGCAGGTCCAGCAGGCAGGATCCCCTGGTTTGTCCCCTCTCTGGGTCACATTACTATGCTCTAACATCCCTCCTTGTTCCCCCTTGAATGTACCGACCACACTGTACCTGACCATAGGTGATGTATCACTCTTTCTAGCTATAGGTTTATATGTGCTTTGCAGGCTTTAATCTGTGTATCTCTGCTGTCACTTAACTGCTACTTTTTGTCGCCTAGACAAACCCTACACTGCAGGGGTTAGTAGGCATATCAGACCTTTTGCAGATGATCACATAGCCCTAGCCGTGACTATTTAGTCTGTTGGGTGTCACACCAGGTATATTTTGTCAGGTGTTTCAGAATACTATCTGAGTGTATTTTGGGCATCTTCATTGAGGGAGTTGTTTAGCTTTGTAATGAACAGGGGATCCATGCTGTATTTTAAACATTTCTGTGCTTTGTTTTAACCATTTTTGTTCTGTGACAATACATTTAATAAACTTTATGTGATTTGTACTGATACAAATACTAGAGTGCTTTATTTAGGGCCTTTTTCTCTCTCTCAATATATATATATATATATATATATATATATATATATATATACATATATACATATATATACTGCATTACAATTCATGAATTTACAGTATGCCATCTGGCGGACACGCGAAGCATTGCAGCCTAGTAAATCCTGAACCATTATCAATTAACACATAAACCGCGCGTCAGCCGGGCATTCGCCTGGCTGGGAAGGCAAATGGAGCCCGGCATGCTCCAGGTGAACAGCGTGGCATTCCAGGAACATGCCAGGTAAAAGCCGGTGAATTGTAAGAATAAAAGCTGCCGCAGCAGTTAACATAGTCTTAAACCCCACCGAGGACAGATCGACCACAATGGGTCCTCCTCGTACAACCCACTCCCAGATCATAGGGAAAAGGTTAAGAGGAATCCTGAGCGAGTTCTCACTGGTAGACGTGTGGAGATCCCAGCATCAGGGTCAGAGAGACTACACCTTTTACTCAGCACCTTACCAGACTTATTATCGAATAGACTACTTCCTGGCCACCAAAATGTGTTGGCGGCAACCATTGGCTCAGACATTGGCCCAATCACTTGGTCTGACCATGCCCCGATCACCCTGACCCTATCAATCCCCTTTGAAAAAACAACAAATTACTCTTGGAGAGTAAATAACTCATTACTAAACCATCCTGAGATAGAAAGGAATAGTCCTCACTGAAGGACTACTTCTTTTTTAACATAGGATCCTTTTCCTCCCCAGCAATCCTATGGGAAACCCATAAGGCAGCCATTAGAGGGAAATTTATTTCCATTGCGTCCCACAGGAAAAAAATTCCGCCAAAAGCTAATCAAGGAACTCACAGACAATATCAAAACAATAGAACAAACCCATAAAGCTGACCCATCAAAGAAAATATATAAAACATTGCTAACAGCCAGAACAAAACTTAGACAAACTCAGCTGGAGGATGTTGAGAAGGCCCTCAACAATAGGCCCAATCAACAATATTACGACAAGGGTAACAAGGCCGATAGACACTTGGCCAGTAAACTGAGTGGGGTACAAAAAAGATCCCAAATAACGGCGATCAAGAGTTGGTCTGGTGAGATACAATATAGTGACAGCAAAATAGCTGTGAGGGACGCTTCTTTAACCAATGAGGAGCGCTCTGTCTGTATTTAAAGTCACCATGGACTGTGCTCATTTAACCCCTGAAGAAGTGCGCATGCGCATGAAACGCGTTGGGCCATTGAGAAATCATTTAATAGCAGCACTGGTAGAGGAGCAGATCATTCAAACAGTCCCTAGAGACGCAGTGTTCAGGAGTTGGTATCGGCAAGTGATACCTGGTGTCCCGTCCCGCCCGCTGTGACGCACTTCCGGGCGCCAACGAAGGACGCCACGTGGAGCAGAAGGAAGCGGCGCCATCTTTGGCAGCTAGCCAAGGCAGCCCCTGCAGGCACTCACACGTGGCACGCGTCCACCAACATCGTCTGTCGGACACTCAGACTACCCTTACCTGCGCATATCCTAGGGACCTGCTGTAAGTAGGATTCCAGTTTTTACACACTGGATCCCTGACCTGCTCGTCACCAGTTATCTGCATTTTTATTGTGTTCATTAAACTATCCTCATTATTAGTCAGCCCATTGTTTAGTGTTGTTCAGTGTTGTGTGTGTCTGTTTGTCTAAGTCCATGTGATTTTTGTTATTAACATACAGTGTTGCACTATGATCTTATCTTCTTGTCTCCCCTGCATGTCCTAATACCTCTGATACCGAGGAACCTGCTGTCCACTGGACCAGATCTACATTCATTGATCATTCCAATCATCAATTGAACTTTATATCTCCCATTTGGACTTTAAGGCGCCGGTCTGTATTGTTTTTTTTTTTGTTTTGTTTATCACTAACTGTGTTTGGGTTAGTTTTTCTTGGCAGCCTGGCCACATTGTTCACTTTATTTATTCTTCACCACGTTGTTGATAATATTTGAACTGTTATTATTTGTATTGCATTTGTATACATTTTTATTTTTAGCACTAAAACACACCATCCTTTTTTTCAGTCACTGTTTTCTCCAACACAGGTGTAGCTGCTTTAAATTCACACTAGCTTGTCTAAAATATATATTAGTATTATAATCAACTTTCTATTAATATTTGGGTAAGACTACTTATTATTATTTTAATCAATACTCATTAAACTCACACTAGCTAATATATTTTAAATATATATAAGCATTATATCTCACTCCCCATTAATATTTGGGTAACACCACTTATTCAATATGAGTTCACTATTTCATTCAAGATCTCGTAGAAACATCAATGTGGACCTCATTTTTAATGATCCCCATACTGTCCCTATAGTGGAGCCTAGGGTGGCAGATTTCCACCCTATTATGGTAGAATTGGAAAAAACACTAGTCGCTGAGAGCCGGCAGTGGTGGGAGGTTACCACCCTGAGTAAATACTTAGAAAACCACAGAATCCCACGAGGACTTCGAGTCCAAAAGGTACCAACATTTGATACACATAATGTATAATTTATGCAGGAATGGAATGACATTGTAGATCAGTGTTCATTTGCGCTGATGAAAATGTTGATACATCAGCGCAAAAAGACACTGATGGAATTAGACAATGAGATTGAAAATTTAAAAATAAAACTTGACCCCTACCTTACTAATAAAGAACTTCTAGATATGGAACCCACGGTCAAAAAGAGACTAGATCAAATTGAACTAGAAATAGTGGGTACCAAACAAAGTAAGTTCTTTAGGGACAAGAACGACTATGACATGGGTCGCCAGAGAACCTGGAATAAAAAGAGTAAAGATGAACAGATCAAAAAACCAGATCAGAGGAATGGTAATCCATCTGTAGGGACAAAGAGGATTAGGACAGAGAAGGGAAATCCCACTCCAAGTAACAATACTAATAGGTCCAGAAAACCACACACTCTTCCCCTTATATCCATTCCAGTTCCCATTCCCCAACCACAGAGGGTATTGCAGCAGCATGACACTGTGCAATACCTGAGACAAAAAAGAGCTAAAGAATTGTATGACGCACAGATAGCATCCACACATGAGGTCAATTTGACCAATAACAAATATCATGTGCTGTCTGAAATTGAGTCAGAGAGCGAACCTGACAGTGTGTCCTACACTCCTTTACCTACACAAACAGCCAAGTCTAACTTCTCTTTTTTAGAATGGAGAAAGGAGAGGGAACACATCTTCCCCCAGGTAGAAATAAAGAAACCCAGTGTAGAACTTCCACCTCCCATGAATTACAAAAAAAGAAAAAACGCACCAGAGGGAGAAGAGGAGGTGTTAATAGAAATAGGTTAGGAGTCAGTAAGACCTATCAAAACATCTTTAATATCAGTCGACATACTCTTACACCAGTGGAAAGGAAAGTGTTAGGTAAGGGTCTCACCTTTGCGCCAATATGTGGCCCTAACAGCTTCAACCTCCATATTGATGTCCACAAATTTTCACGCAAATTGGCACTGAAAAAATATTTTTTAAAAGATGCAGTCACCCATCAGCTAGATCAGAAATGTTCCAATGTTGAGCCAAATAAACCGTGTACCAATTTTAAAATCAAATCCACATTTTATCCGAAATTTGCGCAGGGACATCTGGTGAACTCATTTGTAGAGATTGTAACCAGAGAACTAGAGGAGTCCAGTAGGGCATACAAAATACATAAAGATAATCTTAACACTAAAGAAAAACTAGCTCTACAACAACTGGAGGATAATAAGAAAACAGTAATAAAACCTGCTGACAAAGGGGGGGGGGTATAGTGGTGATGGACATAGATTATTATCTCCAGGAGTCTGAGCGACTACTTGGAGATACGGCCACATACCTCCCCCTTGCCAGTAATCCATTAAGCCAGTTTGAAACTGAACTCACCAAAATGTTAGACAATGGTTTAGAAAAGGGAGCCATCACACAACAAGAATTAGAGTTTTTAAACACACAATCTTCACGCACTCCCATTTTTTATTTCATCCCCAAAATAAATAAAAGTATCACTAATCCTCCTGGCAGGCCTATTATCTCAGGTATAGGGTCACTCACATCTAATTTATCTTTGTTTATAGACCACCACCTTCAACCACTGGTTCAACAGATCCGATCCTACTTGCGTGATACTACACATGTCCTCCAGTTACTGAGAGATCTGGAGTGGAAACCCGAATATACATGGGTAACAGCAGATGTGACATCACTGTATACCACCATCAACCATGTGAAAGGATGTCAGGCCATCACACGCAAGTTAGAATCGGATAACACCACACCACTAGCACTGAAGTCATTTTTAGTTGATAGTATTAATTTCATTTTAACACACAATCACTTTCAATTTAATTCACAATTTTTTTTACAGGTCTGTGGAATGGCGATGGGCACGAGGTTTGCCCCGAGTTATGCAAACCTGTTCATGGACAGTTTGGAAGAAGACTACATTTGGAACAACTGTCAACTCGGGGCTCACCTCGTGCTCTGGCGCCGTTTCATAGATGACGTCATATTTGTTTGGTCTGGCAGTCAGGTACAGCTTGAGTTATTTTTTGTATATTTAAACTCCAATGATAGGGATTTGAAATTTACCTTTAACCACCAGAAGGAACGTATAGAATTTTTAGACCTCGAGATTTATATTAGTAACAATAAAATAGAAACTAAAACATTTTTCAAGTCTGTCCAGGCTAATAATTACCTTAGGGCAGACAGCCAGCATAACCCTAGCTGGATCCAGAACATTCCTAAGGGTCAGCTCACCCGCCTCAAGCGAAACTGTTCAAATTCAGAGGAGTTTGCGCTTCAGGTGAGTGAGCTTAAAGATAAATTCCGTGATAGAAGTTACCCAGAACATCTACTTGAGGCAGCTTCCCTTCAGGTGGAGACAATTGAGAGAGACACATTGTTAGAATATAAAGATAAAAATAATAAAAATGCATTGAACCAAAATAATGGAGTCTCTTTCATAACACAGTATAACGAGATGGCGCCAAAAATTCGTCAAATTTTTAACAAACATTGGCCCATGCTCTTGTGCGATACCACTCTATCTAAATGTCTCCCGGAGAAACCAAAAATAATCTTTACAAAAGCACCAAACATCAAGATGCGTCTAGCACCTAGCTGTCCATTAGACAATTCAAAATCCAAAATTAATAGCAATAGAAAGGGTTTTTTTAAATGCACCAAATGTATGGCTTGTTCATTTAGTAGTACCACTGACACCTTCCAATCTAATGTTACAGATAAAATGTATACCATCAAAACATCAATTAACTGTGATTCCTCATTTGTAATCTATCTATTGCAGTGCCCGTGTGGCCTGCAATATGTGGGTAGAACTGGAAGATGTTATAAAAGAAGAGTGTATGAACATATTTATAATATAAAAAGAGGTCTCAATACACACAGTGTGTCACACCATTTTAGTATCCACCATAATAGGAATCCAATGGGTCTAAAATGTCAAGCCATAGAAATTGTGCAAAACAATTGGAGAGGTGGCAATCTATTGAAGCAGATCAGTAGGCGTGAAGCCTACTGGATCTACGAATTAAAGACACTATCACCTAACGGTCTCAACATTGATTTCGATCTAGGCGTCTTTTTAAAGTGATTTTAAAATGATTATTTTAAAATCATTTTTAATATAAACATTTTTATATAAGATGTTTGAATTGATCTTTTTAAGTTATATTTAATAAATTATAGGGTTTTAATATATACATATATTTTTATATTTCTATATAACATATTTCTATTTTTAATATACTCTTATAATAATGGGTTCTTCAGCAATATTAGCTGCTGCAATCTTAAAAGCCAATAGCGTGCAAATGAGTTCAGATCATTATGAAAATATGCATTATAAATGTTACTAAGTGTATATAATATTGGTTAGATTCTGATTAACAAGCTGTAAATAGGCATGATCAGTAACAACTGTTTAATTTTATGTGTTTTTATGGTGTACATGTTTGTTATTTTTAGTTACATGTTGTCTAGTTGTATGTTTAGGCTGACTTATACACAGGACATGATTGACAGGCAGCATATCCAATCACAGTTTGCATGAATGAACTGTGAGGGACGCTTCTTTAACCAATGAGGAGCGCTCTTTCTGTATTTAAAGTCACCATGGACTGTGCTCATTTAACCCCTGAAGAAGTGCGCATGCGCACGAAACGCGTTGGGCCATTGAGAAATCATTTAATAGCAGCACTGGTAGAGGAGCAGATCATTCAAACAGTCCCTGGAGACGCAGTGTTCAGGAGTTGGTATCGGCAAGTGATACCTGGTGTCCCGTCCCGCCCGCTGTGACGCACTTCCGGGCGCCAACGAAGGACGCCACGTGGAGCAGAAGGAAGCGGCGCCATCTTTGGCAGCTAGCCAAGGCAGCCCCTGCAGGCACTCACACGTGGCACGCGTCCACCAACATCGTCTGTCGGACACTCAGACTACCCTTACCTGCGCATATCCTAGGGACCTGCTGTAAGTAGGATTCCAGTTTTTACACACTGGATCCCTGACCTGCTCGTCACCAGTTATCTGCATTTTTATTGTGTTCATTAAACTATCCTCATTATTAGTCAGCCCATTGTTTAGTGTTGTTCAGTGTTGTGTGTGTCTGTTTGTCTAAGTCCATGTGATTTTTGTTATTAACATACAGTGTTGCACTATGATCTTATCTTCTTGTCTCCCCTGCATGTCCTAATACCTCTGATACCGAGGAACCTGCTGTCCACTGGACCAGATCTACATTCATTGATCATTCCAATCATCAATTGAACTTTATATCTCCCATTTGGACTTTAAGGCGCCGGTCTGTATTGTTTTTTTTTTTTTTGACAGCAAAATAGCAGCAGAATTTACAAAATACTATACCGAACTCTATAACCTAAGATCTAAAAATGGCCACCTGAACCGATGGCAGCTGAACTAATCACGCAATATTTAGACAAATGTCAACTCCCTACATTAACGGAGGAGGAAAACACAGTCCTCAATGCTGAGATTTCAAAACAGGAACTGGAAGAGGCGGTCAAATCATTAAAAATCGCTAAGTCTCCTGGCCCTGACGGTTTCACCAATGTCTATTACAAGAGATTCTTGCCCACACTATCCACGCATCTCTTAAAAACATTCAATCATTTTATGGAAGGGAACCAAATACCCCCATCAATGTCCCTTGCCAACCTGGCTATTATACACAAGGAAGGCAGAGACCCGATGCAATGTGGAAGCTATCGCCCAATCTCCCTTCTCAACAGTGACCTCAAATTATATAGTAAAATACTTGCAAACAGATTAAACCCCATCTTACCGAGATTAATAAATATTGACCAAGTAGGATTTGTCGCGGGCAGGCAAGCCTCAGACAACACTCGGAAGATAATCAACATTATTGATCATGTCCAACTCACAGGAACCAAAGCATTACTTTTGAGCCTAGATGCAGAGAAGGCATTCGATAGAATAGATTGGCTATTCCTGGACCATACTATGTGCAAATTTGGCTTCAAAGACGCATATCTAGAAGGGGTCCGTATACTATACCAAAACCCGTCAGCAACGGTAAAACTACCAGGGGGCAGTAACCAGATATTTGAGATCACGAATGGAACTCGGCAGGGATGCCCCCTATCCCCTCTCCTCTTCGCACTAACCATAAAACCTCTGGCATCGGCAATATGAACCAATATAGACATCCAAGGAATAGAAATTAGGCACAGGCAGCATAAAATATCCCTATTCGCAGATGATGTCATCTTAACTTTCTCCAAACCCCTAACCTCCCTACCCAACCTTCAAAAAGAACTCCAGGATTTTGTTAGAATCTCAGGGTACAAAATTAATAATGACAAATCAGAAGCCCTGAATCTAAGCCTGCCAGAGCCAGAGGTGAAACTCCTCAAACTAAACTTTAAATACCATTGGAGCTCCTCGTGTATCAAATATCTGGGAGTCAAGATATGAAGGGCCTACCAATCCCTATACCAACATAATTACCCGGCCCTGTTTCGGAAAATCAAACAAGACCTAGATAAATGGGGAGGATATCAGATATCATGGATCGGGAGACTGATCTCTGTTAAAATGAATATACTCCCTAGATTACTATACTACTTCCAGACTCCCCCGGTCCACATCCCTGGCTCAGAATTAAAGAACATTCAAAAACTAATCTTCCATTTTATTTGGCAGGGTAAAAAACCCAGAGTTACCAGAACAGTTCTTTTGGCCTCAAGGGGGAGAGGAGGACTTGGAGTCCCAGACATCACAAGATCCTACCAAGCCGCCCAATTGCAACAGGTAGTAGTCTGGAACGCTAACCCAAACCAATACTGCTGGCTAGATATAGAAACGTATTATGCCGGGACGCCTTCACTGCCGGCTTGCCTTTGGTCCCTGAGCAGGGAAGACATGCAGAATAGCAAATTCAAATTAGGTCCGATGAGACACACATGGGAGACCTGGATGAAATGCAAATTCAAATTCAAGCTCAACTTACACCAATTCATAAAAATCCAAAATTCCCACCTGGGTGTGAGCCCAGATAATTCGATCAATTTAAAACAAAAAACATTAGAGTGGTTGCCGACCTCCTGAGTTTTGGGCAGTTCCTGAGTTTGCAAAGCATACAAACCAAATACAAAATAGTAGGGCTGAATGTCTTCAAGTACCTACAAATCCGACAATTTATTCAAACATTATCCCCAACGTTGGAATTTCCCCCTCTTACTGGTTTCGAGCGGCTCTTTAGAGAAACAGGCCACCAGAAAGGTCTCATAACGCAAATTTGTGCAGAACTGGAGAGGGCAATAGAAGCCTCCACCCACGACTACATGCGGCATTGGGCAGCAGAATTGAATATAGTTATAGACCGAGAGGATTGGGAAAGTATTTGGGAAACAGCCTCAGGAACTTCCATATGTACCACAATCAAAGAAAATATATACAAAATATTGTTTCGCTGGTATCTTACCCCAGTTAGAATAAATCAAATCTACCCCCTGGCTTCCGATCTATGTTGGAGAGGCTGCGGTCAAAGGGGGAACATGGCCCATATCTGGTGGACATGTCCGGAAATTCAGAAATACTGGGAAACCATACAAAACTTAATAGAAGAGGTCACAGACCTCACAATACCCATTGACCCGCTGACCTACCTGCTGGCCAAGCCCTTAGAAACATTGGACCGACCAACAGGCAAATTAGTCTCCTTCATTCTCACAGCGGCTAGATGTGCGGTGGCGGCCGCCTGGAAGAAGGTGTCTCCCCCCTCCAAACAAACAGTAAAAAAAAGGGTACAAGAGGTGATGGAAATGGAGAGACTGTCAGCCTTTTTGAAAAGGTCCACTGTCTCTTTCTATAAGACATGGGACTCATGGTTGACCCAAATGGCACTCCAACGCTGAACCACCTCAAAAGAATAGAAAAGGAGCCAAGATAGAACAGAGTAATAGAGGCAGAGAAGAAAGGAGGCAATGCCCCCCCTCCCGCCCCCCAACCCCCCCCCCTCTCCACCACCCTCCCCACTCTCTACCCCCTCTTCTCCCTTTTCTGTTTCTATACTCACGCTGCCCCTGCAGACCCCGGAGGGTCAGGGGAACATTGAGACTTTTTTCCCCGACGACAAAAACGAAAAAACCCTGTATTAGGCCAAAATATTCTATGTGTCTGTAATTTTGTGAAATGTATAAATGCCTAATAAAAAACTTTGAAACAAAAAGAATTGTGGGCAAACTCTGTCCATGGGAGAAGGTCCACCCAATCATCTTGGGTGTCAGAAATGAAGCACCGTAACTATTCTTAAAAAGTTTGGGTAGTTTTTTCGGTCTGTCCATTAGTCTGGGGATTATACCCTGAAGAAAAATGAAGAGCGATGTCCATTATTTGGGCGAATGCACGCCAACATTTAGAGATGAATTGAGGCCCACGGTCGGACACTATGGTCAGGGGTACCCCGTGAATACGAAAAATCTCTTTGACAAAGATATCTGCTAAGGTAGCTGAATTGGGTAGGCCTTTGAGAGGGATGAAGTGAGATTGTTTTGAAAATCTGTCGACGACAATCAAAATAGCATTCATTCCTTTAGAAATAGGAAGCTCGACAATAAAATCCATAGAGAGATGACTCCAGGGGCATTCTGGCACTGGCAGTGGGCGTAGGAGACCCGGTTAATTACCCTGAGTGCAGATAAACAGGACTTGACAAACTCCTCAATGTCCTTTAGCATGGTAGGCCACCAGAAGGTGTGTCTGATGAAGTCAGAAGTTCTTCTGTGTCAGGATGTGCTCACCACAAACGAGACGGGACCACGGTGCTGAGGTGGGAAAGGTAATTACGCCACCCACAGCCACGAGGGCACGTCTTGATTGAAGAATGGTCTGGGATTCCGGGATCGGGGTAGGAGAGGTACGGATGGTAGAGGGTGCGGTAGCCAAGTCCAGGGTTAGAGAGAGAGACGTTGTCGTTTACCGTAAGCCAGAATCCGAATGCCAGAGATGAGAAGAGTCGTGATGCCGTATGCCGAGTTCGGGATGCCAGAGGTGCAGGAAGACGTAGCAGAAGCCGGTCCGGTACACGAGGAAATCTGTGGAACAGAACTAGGGAGGCAGAGAGTGATGAGAACAACTGGTTCTATGCTCAGCCGACGAGTCAATGAATCTGGAGGGTATATGTAGGTATGAGGAACCAATAGCCGAGAAGCAAGGCGGAGGTGTGTGAATGGGCCAGGCTGAGACAGGGATAGGTCTAGATGAGTTCCTGGAGGAGGAGCTATAAATCCTAGAAGTATTGGTGCATTGTATTGTGGCATTGCAAAAGGGTACTGTCTCTTTAAAGGGTTGGTGCGCCCCTGTGTGGCCGCGCCTCCCGGTGGCAGCGTCTGTAGCTGCGTGCGCGGGCCCACGCCCTGAACCGAGGGCAGAAGAAGTGACTGGATGTGCGCGCACGCGCATAGAAGGACCGGAGCTCGGCGCCATGGGGAAGGAGTCCCTGTGAGTCGCGGGAGACCCCGACAGAGCCGCGGGTGAGTAAGGAGCACGCCGTGCACGGCGTAACTCCTGCTTCCTTACAGTACCCCCCCCTTCAGGGGCGACCTCCGGGCGTCCCTGACAAGGCTTGGAGGGATTCCTATGATGGAAAGCCTGAAGAAGGCGAGGTGCGTGAAGATCCCGATGGGGAATCCATGAACGTTCCTCAGGTCCGAACCCCTTCCAGTGAACCAGGTATTGTACTCCTCCTCTGGAGATCCTGGAATCCAAGATAAACTGGACCTCGTACTCCTGTTGACCGTGAATCGTAAGAGGAAGTGGAGGAGAAGTATTCTTGGAAAAACGAGGACTCTGAAATACTGGTTTAAGTAAGGATACATGGAAGACCGAAGGTATCTTCATCGAAGGTGGAAGGCGTAGCTGGTAAGCCACAGGATTAACCCTCCTAACTACGGTGAAGGGACCGAGGAACTTGGGAGCAAGCTTCATGGTAGGAACCTTTAGTCGGATATTCCTGGAAGAAAGCCACACCTTGTCTCCTGGAACAAACTCCGGTACTTGACGTCGAAGGCGATCTGCCTGGACTTTCTGTCTCCCTGTAGCTACCTTTAAGTTCTCCTGAATCCTTGTCCATACGTCTTTCAGCCGGGAGATGCGTTTGTCCACCGCTGGTACTCCTGAGGATAGGGAGGGAAAAGATAAACGAGAAGGATGAAAGCCACAATTAATAAAAAATGGAGATTCTTGAGTGGAATCATTGCGAAGAGAGTTAAGAGCAAACTCGGCCCAAGGAAGCAAATCCACCCAATCCTGCTGCGTATCGGTTATAAAACATCGAAGATACTGTTCTAGGTTTTGGTTGGCCCTCTCCGTCTGCCCATTGGTCTGTGGGTGGTATCCTGAAGAGAATTGAAGTGAAATCCCCAATTTTCGGGAAAAGGCACGCCAAAATCTTGATACAAATTGAGATCCACGGTCCGAAACAATAGTTGCTGGCACCCCGTGAAGACGAAAAATCTCCTGAATGAAGACATCCGCAAGGCGGGAGGAATTTGGAAGACCCCTCAAAGGCACAAGATGCGTCTGTTTGGAAAAACGATCAATGACCACAAGAATCGTATCCTTTCCCTTGGAATCTGGAAGCTCCACAATGAAGTCCATAGAAATATGGTTCCAGGGACGGTCTGGAATGGGTAAAGGAAGAAGAAGGCCTGCTGGTTGGACCCGAGGTACCTTGTTGCGAGCACAAGTACCACACGATTTGACGAACTCCTCTACATCCTTAGCTCTCTCTGGCCACCAGAAGGTGCGTTGAACGAGATCGTTAGTCTTCCGTATTCCCGGATGTCCTGCAGATTTAGAAGAATGACACCATTCTAAAACCTTTTTGCGGTGTTGGACTGCCGTGTAGAGTTTTCCCTCTGGAACTTTGAGCCCTATAAGAATCTGAGATTGCTCGGATTGAATCTTGCCCATAATATCAAAGGAATTGGCGGACAGTATACATCTGGAAGGAATGATAGTCTCTAGCTGTTCTTCAGATTTGTCCTCTGCAAGGAACTGTCGAGAGAGGGCGTCCGCTTTAAGGTTCTTGGAGCCAGGAATGAAGTAGATGAGGAAATTGAATCGTGAAAAAAATAATGCCCAGCGGGCTTGCCGAGAGTTCAAACGACGTGCCCCTTCTAGGTAGAGAAGGTTCTTATGGTCTGTAAGAATGGTTATGGGTGTCTCTGTACCTTCTAAGAAATGTCTCCACTCCTCTAATGCTAATTTGATCGCTAAAAGTTCCCGGTTCCCGACATCGTAATTTTGTTCTGCGGATGAAAATTTCTTCGAAAAGAAGGCGCATGGATGCAGTCTGGCTAAAGGAGATGTCCTCTGGGATAAAACAGCCCCAGCCCCGATGTCAGAAGCATCTACCTCCAAGGTACAGTACCGACACACTTTATCGCAGTGTGGTCGGTACCGCAAGCCGGGAGATTTCCCGGCTTGCTAGTGGCCGCCCCTCGGCGTGCCGCGCGTCATAGACGCGCAGTCACGCGTCTTCGGGAGCGTGCGCCCCCTGCACGCACGTCCAGGGGCTCCCCGAGGGAGCCCTGGTGTCCCGCGATCGCGGGACAGCGGCAGGGGGTTCCGGGGGACCCGGCGGACCCGGCAGCGGTAGGGAGAGCGCCCCGATCGGAGGGCGCTCTTCCGCTGCTTCGGCGCGCGCCCGTCACACTCGGGCGCGCGCCAGGCTACTGCTGCGGCCAAGAACGGGCAAATGCTCGAATAAACTTGGCCGCAGCAGTAAAAGGAAGTTTAGGATCCGGGTGTGTGAGGATGGGCGCAGAAACAAAAGCCCTTTTCAGCAGATCAAATGCCTGTATGGCGGTTTCAGACCATGATGAAGGATCTGCACCTTTCTTCGTGAGTGCAGTTATGGGAGATACTGTAGAGGAAAAATTGCGGATGAAACGTCGATAATAGTTTGCAAAACCCAAGAAGCGTTGTACAGCTTTGAGAGTGTTCGGACGAGGCCAGTCCAAAATCGCCTTAAGTTTCTCAGGATCCATATTGAAACCGGAATCAGAAATAACGTAACCCAAAAACGCCACTGATTTGATATGGAACTGACATTTCTCCAATTTCGCAAAGAGATGGTTCTCCCGAAGGCGTAACAACACATGCTGAACGTGTTTGATGTGCTCTTGAGTGGATTGAGAAAAGATAAGTATGTCATCTAGGTAAACAATAAGAAATTTGTTAAGAATGTCCCGAAAAATCTCGTTGACAAAATCCTGGAAAACTGCTGGTGCGTTGCACAGGCCGAACGGCATCACCAGGTATTCGTAGTGGCCGTCATGGGTGTTAAAAGCAGTCTTCCACTCGTCCCCCTCTCGTATCCTTACTAAATTATAGGCCCCTCTTAGATCCAACTTAGAAAAGATAGTAGCTCCCTGGAGACGATCAAATAGTTCCGGAATCAAAGGTAGAGGATAGCGATTTTTGCGCGTGATGTTATTCAAGCCTCGGTAGTCAATGCATGGACGGAGAGAACCGTCCTTCTTTTTGACGAAGAAGAAGCCTGCACCAACTGGGGAAGAAGATTTTCGGATGAAACCCCTTTCTAAATTCTCAGCGATGTAGGTACTCATGGCTTTCGTCTCTGGGATAGAGAGTGGATACGATCGTCCTCTAGGAAGAGGTGCTCCAGGAAGTAGGTCAATGGGACAATCGAAAGAACGGTGCGGAGGTAGTATCTCGGAACGTGCCTTGTCGAACACATCGCGGAATCCCCAGTACTCAGAAGGTAAGGAGTCGATCTTCTCTGGCAGAGTAGACAACCCACCAATCCTCTGGGAAACCCTGGTACAGGTTTTGGCACACGAAGTAGCCCACTGGATGGGTTCCCGATCCGTCCAGTCGATGCGAGGATTATGGAGTTGAAGCCAAGGAAGACCCATAATCAGCTCAGCAGAGGGAGAGTGGATCACATCGAGAGTAATGAACTCCGTATGGAGATCGAAGAACTGTAGTTGTAGAGACACCGTCTGTAGTGTGATAAATGCCGGTTGTAGAGGTCGACCGTCAATGGCTTCCAGACCTATAGGCGTCTTCTTGGTGACAAGTGAAATATTGTTTCGCCTAGCAAAAGTCTCATCAATAAAGTTACCAGCGGACCCAGAATCAATGAACACTCGCGCTTGAGCGTGAAACCCCTCTCCAGACAGTGTAATAGGCAACATTATCCTGGTGGGTAGTATGTCCTTGACAATAGGAGAAAGGATAAGAATTCCCAACGAAACTCTCCGGGATTTCGTTAGGAGTTGGCGTTTCCCGGCTTGTGAGGACACTGGGGTAGCATGTGACTGGAGTTGCCACAGTACATGCAGAGACCGGCATTACGCCGACGTTGTTTCTCGGCAGGAGGCAGCCTGTTGCCCCCCAGCTGCATTGGTTCCGGAATATTCTCGGAAGGAGGTAACGGGGAAATGAAGGAAGGAGCAAGGTTTCTTGGCACCCGTTGTCGGTAACGAGAGCATTCGAATCTCCGTTCCTGTAGACGCTGATCTACTCGAACCGCCAGGGTGATTAACTCCTCTAAATCAGTAGGACGGTCCCGTGCAGCGAGCTCATCTTTCAGGGACTCAGACAGACCCTGCCAAAAGGCAGAAGATAATGCTTTGTTATTCCAACCCGTCTCACCAGCAAGAGTGCGGAACTCTATGGCATACCCAGCGACGGTACGATCTCCCTGGGTTATATGATGAAGGGCCGAAGCTGCCGTTAACTTCCGTGCCGGGGTGTCGAAAACTCTTCTGAACTCCTCGACGAAGAGATCGATGTCCTGGGTGAGAGGCCCTTGTTGTTCCCAGATGGGAGAAGCCCATGCCAGGGCCTGGTCGGTAAGGAGAGACAGGATAAAGCCGACCCTGAAAACAGAAGAGGCAAAACGAGAGGGAGCGAGACGAAATTGGATGAGGCATTGGTTAAGGAAGCCCCTACATCCTTGGGGGTCTCCACCATAGTGTTTGGGAGGTGGAATACGAGGTTCCAGTGCAAACGGAGGAGTGGGAAAGGGAGTTGCAGGTGCAGGGGAAGCTCCGGGTGAAAGTTGCCGAGTGAGAGCTCGAACTTGAACCGTAAGAGAGTTAACACTTTGCTGCAACGTATCTGTCCGTCTATCCGTTTGTTCCAGATAAGTCTCTAGTCTGGTAAAAAGTGCAGAATGGGCATTAATAGTGCGCTCCACCTCAGCGGGGTCCATTTTTGGTGGGCTGAGCATAATGTCAGGATGTGCTCACCACAAACGAGACGGGACCACGGTGCTGAGGTGGGAAAGGTAATTACGCCACCCACAGCCACGAGGGCACGTCTTGATTGAAGAATGGTCTGGGATTCCGGGATCGGGGTAGGAGAGGTACGGATGGTAGAGGGTGCGGTAGCCAAGTCCAGGGTTAGAGAGAGAGACGTTGTCGTTTACCGTAAGCCAGAATCCGAATGCCAGAGATGAGAAGAGTCGTGATGCCGTATGCCGAGTTCGGGATGCCAGAGGTGCAGGAAGACGTAGCAGAAGCCGGTCCGGTACACGAGGAAATCTGTGGAACAGAACTAGGGAGGCAGAGAGTGATGAGAACAACTGGTTCTATGCTCAGCCGACGAGTCAATGAATCTGGAGGGTATATGTAGGTATGAGGAACCAATAGCCGAGAAGCAAGGCGGAGGTGTGTGAATGGGCCAGGCTGAGACAGGGATAGGTCTAGATGAGTTCCTGGAGGAGGAGCTATAAATCCTAGAAGTATTGGTGCATTGTATTGTGGCATTGCAAAAGGGTACTGTCTCTTTAAAGGGTTGGTGCGCCCCTGTGTGGCCGTGCCTCCCGGTGGCAGCGTCTGTAGCTGCGTGCGCGGGCCCACGCCCTGAACCGAGGGCAGAAGAAGTGACTGGATGTGCGCGCACGCGCATAGAAGGACCGGAGCTCGGCGCCATGGGGAAGGAGTCCCTGTGAGTCGCGGGAGACCCCGACAGAGCCGCGGGTGAGTAAGGAGCACGCCGTGCACGGCGTAACTCCTGCTTCCTTACATTCTGGTACCATAATGACCGGCAGACTTAGATGAATGACTCTAGTCTATAATCTTTTTACGAAATTGAGGAGCAGCATATAGGGAACCATCCGGCAAATCAAGACCATCAGGAATGCGTGTTTGAGTAGCTAAAATATCATCCAGGACATCAATAGAATTGGCAGAAATAACGTATTTGGAAGGAAGGATAGTCTCCGATATATCTTCAGACTTGTCTTCGCCCACAAACTGGCTGGACAGTGCATCAGCTTTCAGGTTTTTAGACCTGGGAATGAAAGAAATAAGATAATTGAATCTAGAGAAGAAGAGAAACCAATGGGCCTCACAAGCTCCAAGATGACGGGTGTTTACTATGTACAGCAAGTTTTTATGATCTGTGAGAATTGAAATGGGATTTTCAGTACCTTCCAAGAGGTGCTCCATTCATGTAGTGCGAGTTTGATAGCGAGGTGCACACTGTTGCCAACGTCATAATTCTGTTCCGCCAAGGACAACTTCTTAGAAAAGAAACCGCAGGGGTGACGCTTGGCCTGAGGGGATTGCCTTTGAGAAAGATTAGGGCCTGCACCAACGTCAGATGCGTCTACCTCCAGAGTAAAAGGTAGTTTGGGATCTGGGTGACACAGGATAGGTGTAGAGCCAAAAGCTTCTTTGAGAGAATTGAAGTCTTGAAGTGCTGCAAGTGGCCAGAAAGAGGTGTTTGCTCCTTTCTTTGTCAAGGCCGTGATAGGAGCTAAAGTAGAAGAATTTTTTTTGATGAATTTGCGATAATAATTAGCAAATCCTAAGAATCGTTGAATTGCTTTCAAGGAGGTCGGCTGTGGCCATTCTAGGACTGCCTTGAGTTTGGCAGGGTCCATGGAGAATACGGTGTCCGAAATAATATATCCCAGGAAAGAAATGGATTTCTGGTGAAATAGGCACTTCTCTAGTTTGGCGTATAGGAGATTCTCCCGAAGGCGAGACAAGACCAGCATAGTGTGATGGATGTGTTCTGAGAGAGATTTAGAAAAGATGAGAATGTCATCAAGATAGACTATGACAAAAGATTGAGAAGATCTCGGAAAATCTCATTTACGAATTCTTGGAATACTGCTGGAGCATTACAAAGGCCAAAGGGCATGACTAAATATTCGTAATGCCCATCACGAGTGTTGAAGGCCATCTTCCATTCATTGCCTTGGTGTATACGGACAAGATTATATGCTCATTGAAGATCCAATTTAGAAAAGATGGTGAAAATAGTGAAGTGGGAACCATGGGGTGAGTGGTGTAAATGATATGCTGAGTCCATAAAAGGATAAATAAGGACAGAAAATGATCAATCCTTCAATGGTGAAGATGTCCCGTGGCACTATATATAGTGGTACATGTACTGAAAAGTAATGATGCTCACATGCATAAACACAGGGGGTGGAGGAGGGAGGGGGAGGGGTAAACCAACAATCTTCCCTGGTAGCAAGTATAAGCATACCTAGTGGCTGTCTGCTAAATCCCTTGCCCTCCTCCTAGCTGATCCTCCTGCTACGTGTGGCTAACAAGTACAATAGACACACTGGTCACTTAGAAGGAACCAGACACCAATGATAAAATGAGTCAATACTCATTAAATATGCTTAATCCGTCCGCTGGGCGTGCGTCGCTCCCAAGGTAAGAGACAATAGCTGAAGGAGGTTGGAGCAAGCACTGCAAATGAATCCGGGCTGGAGGCAGGTTAAAAATAAGCTACTTTATTTTGGCATACAGCCTAGGACATAAAACAAAACCAGTGATCCTCTGACTTTGATAAAGTGCCTTACGGCAGGAAACGCATCAGAGGATCATTGGTTTTGTTTTATGTCCTAGGCTATATGCCAAAATAAAGTAGCTCATTTTTAACCCACCTCCAGCCAGATTCATCTGCAGGGCTTGCTCCAACCTCCTTCAGCTCTAGAAAAGATAGTGGACCCTTGTTAGCGATCAAAAAGCTCAGAGATGAGCAGTAGAGGGTAACGGTTCTTCACAGTGATCTTATTAAGCCCCCTGTAGTCTATACAAGGACGGAGAGACCCGTCTTTCTTTTTAACAAAGAAAAAGCCAGCCCCAGCTGGGGACAAAGAATTCCGAATAAATCCCCTCGTCAGGTTTTCTTGAATATATTCAGACATAGCTTTGGTCTCAGGAAGAGAAAGAGGGTAAGATCTGGCTTTGGGAAGAACAGAGCCTGGTAAAAGATCAATTGGGCAATCAAAAGGCCGATGTGGGCGAAGAACCTCGGAGCGTACCTTGTCGAAGACATCTTCGAACTCAGCATAAAGTTCAGGAAGAGTAGTTTTGTCTTCTTTAGGGACCTTCAAACTGCAGATTTGTTGTCTCGGACTGATACAAGACTTGATACATTGAGGGCTCCACTGTATGGATCCTTTGTTGGTCCAATCCAACTGTGGGTTGTGTCGTTTAAGCCAGGAGAGGCCCAAGATTACCTCAACGGATGGTGTATGAATTACGTCCAGAACGATCTCCTCCTGATGGCCGTCTTTAGTGATGAGAGAGTTCGCAAGTCTTCAGAGAGATGAAGGCTGGCTGGAGGGGACGTCCATCGATGGCTTCAAACCCGACAGGCACAGATTTATGGAGAAGCGGGATCTTGTTCTTTAAAGCAAAGTCTTGGTAAATAAAATTACCTCCTGAACCGGAGTCAATGAAGGCAGATGTAAAGACCTGGAACTTGTCACCCTTGAGGAGAATGGGGAGCATGATCCGGCTCTGCAAAGTTTCATGGGAAGAAGGGGAAGGAGAGGTAGTGCTCAATGTGATCCCCTTATACCTCATTGAGCTTTGGCGTTTCCCAGTTTGAGTGGGCAGCGAGATAGTTGATGATCAGGGTGACCGTAATAGTGACAGAGGCCGCTGTCCCGCCGGGGCTGTTTCTCAGTGAAAGAAAGTCGGTGGCATCCCAGTTGCATAGGCTCAGGATCATGCGAAAGTGAAGGATCTATAGGAACAAGTTTGTGGATAGAGGGTCTGGCCGGAAGAGGCCGAGAGAACGAGCTTTCAACCTTTCTCTCCTGGAAACGCTGGTGGACACAGATACATACCACAATGAGATCCTCTAAATTAGTAGGTAATTCCTGAGCAGCCAGTTGATCCTTGAGGGGTTCAGTTAAACCCTGCCTGAGGGCCGCAGACAATGCCTCATCATTCCATGCTGTCTCTGCTGCGATGGTCTGGAACTCATGAGCATACTTGGTGACTAGCCGGAGACCTTGAGAGATATGAAAGAGAGAGGATGATTCCATGATCTTGCGACCCGAGGTGTCAAAGACCTGCTTAAATTATTTTATAAAGCGAGAGTAGTCCTTGGTAATCTCTGGTCTTTGTTCCCAAATGGGGGATGCCCAGGCCAGGGCGTCACCGGTCAGCAGGGCGATGATATAAGCTACTTTCGACCTTGCAGAGGGAAAACGAAAAGGGATTAATTTGAATTGAATTCCACATTGGTTAAGAAAACCTCTGCATTTGTGGGGGTCACCAGCATAGTGGTTAGGAGTAGGCAGACGCGGTTCAGCAGATATTGTTAGTTCCGAAGAGGGTGAGAAAGTCGCTGCCGGTCTCGTAGGTCTATTTTGCTGCTGATGCAGAGAAAAGTTTGCAAAATCCTGGTCCAACCAATAGAGATGGTCTAGAGGGCTCACTTGGACCACCTCAGTGGTGTCCACGTTCGTTGGGCTGAGCATATGTAACAATTGCGCTCACCATGGACAAGGCGGGACCCTGGTACTGAGTTGGGAAAGAATAGAACTGCACAACCACAGCAGCATAGGCACGCCTGGAGGGAGAATAGTCGTGCTGTGGTCTAGGGTTGGAGCCAGTAGAGAAGTAGATAGTCAGTTTGCCATGGTCAGGGATGGAGAAGAGCGGAAGGTGAGAGGCAAGCCGGGGTTGGTAATGCAGAGAATGGTCCAAAGTCTAGCTGGGTCGGTACACAGGGAGGCAAGCAGCAACAAGGTTAGTACACAGAGAGGAACAAGGCAGGAATAGAGCTGTGGGAACACAAGGCTACCAATAACTATGCTCAGCCAAAGAGGGAGTGACAGAGCTGTGCATATATCACAACAGGAGCCCAATGAGAGAAGGGGGTGGAGCGGAGGAGCGGCCTCTGCGGAGGCAGGGATAGGCTGTGAGAAGCAGGAGACAGGTGAGGGGGGTATTAGAGTTGACGCGCAGCTGGGGAGCGGTGCACGTTCGTCACGTGTGCGCGCTGCGCAGGGTGGCCGCGTGGCACATGTGGAGGGGTGGAGCCAAGCTCCGTGGGAACCTTGAAAGCCCTCCGTGGGCGCGGGAGCTCTGTAAGGTGTGCGGGAGGCTGTACAGCAGGGGGCAAAGAGGAAGCAGGCCACGGGGAACGCGCTCTCTGATCTCTTGCAATGGGATGCTGTGCAGCAGGAGGTAAGGAGGGAACACGCCGCAGGGGATGTGTTCCCTTATTCCTTACATTGATATGTGTAGGGCATAATAACTATCCCCCCACACTTGTCAGCAGACCTAATTATGATGTCCTTATTGTTCTGTAGTGATTTAAGTGCTTGGTGTTCTGCCTTTGTTAAATTAGAATAACTAGTAGCATATTTTTTTATTTTTTGCCTAGTCTCATTTTCAATTAGACTCATGAACGTTAAAATGTTATGGTTAAATGTCTGGGTATCAAACTTACTGACTGGTCTATGGTACGTTTGATCCCCAGACATTTAACCATAACATTTTAACGTTCATGAGTCTAATTGAAAATGAGACTAGGCAAAAAATATGCTACTACTGTAGTTGAAGAACATCATCATGGATTATTCACGTGCCGCTGTATGCCGATAATGCAAGCTCATGTCTCTAGCAGAGGGGGTGACCGCAACAAACTGCTTCTCCAACTTGAAGCAAACATGATCCACAGTCTTGATACGCAGAGCCCAAGAATTGTTTCTTGTAAATATGTACCTATGATTGTCGATATTTGCTGATAATAGGATTCTTTTTCTACAGCAGTATTATATATGCATCATTCATCATGCTTTATGCACCAGGACAACAATTTGTGTAATTGATGGACTGCTGAAATTAGGAATCTCTGTTCCACAGCTTTATAGATCTACTGACCAGGTTCTGTTGGAAAAATGTTTGGCGTATACATCTAATATGAATTGTGTTCTCTTGCTATACCTGCTATATGAGGTTATGGGTATTAAGATTTCCCCACCTTTGACTTGTACTGTGGACTTTGTGATTTTCATACAGTATGGATGGATTTGTGAAGGGTACAGTACCTCGGTGGTCTGTACATTTATCACTGTCACTTACCAGCAAAGTCTGCTACTGTATGACTTAGTGTATCCATTTATTGTGCATGATCCTTGTATTCAATAACAATTTCTCATACTTTGTTACATCGTCATTAAGGTGTTTATTACGTTCCCCCTTTGCTTTATACACTATGATGGTGTTTGCACGATTCTATACCTGCACAAATGTTGATTTATTTTGCTAGTGCAGGTGATTTGCATAATGTTGATGCACTGTTACTTATCATGCATACGCTTACAGCATATTGTATTGAGGGATAGTCATTTTTGAATGTGCATGCTTACATGACGTCAGTACATTGGACATGCGGGGTACAGTAACAATGGCTGCCGACAGTGTTGACGGGGCGGGTGCTCCATTTGTCTTATAACCACTGGTGCTATGACTAAAGTCTCCTCTCTACATGTGCAGGTATGGTGTTGTTATGTAATTCAATTGTTGGTTGATTGGTTGATTGACTAATCATGTTTCAGCTGGGTTTAGGGGTATATATATTTAACTTGGTCATTCCTTCACTGCACCACCCTGAGAAAGGTTCCGACCGTATATTGTGCCTTGTTTGGCCTTATAACAGTGGTCCCCAACCTTTTCGGCACCAGGGACCGGTTTCGTGGAAGACAATTTTTCCACGGACCGGGGGGGATAGTTTCGGGATGATTCAAGCGCATTACATTTATTGTGCACTTTATTTCTATTATTATTACATTGTAATATATAATGAAATGATATGACGTTGCACCCTTACCCGATAGGCTGTGCTGTCAGACTGAAAAGAGAGAAAATAGGCGAGCGAGGAATTAGGAAAAATATATACAATCACAGTGTCCAAAATACATAAAATCATCAATGAGTAGGATTGCTGCTTGATTTGTAGCCTATCCACCTGTCACACTCAGAAAGGCACAAGGGTTAATTTCCCCAGTCAATGCACTTCCTATATGCTGCAGAGGGGCAATGGGGGATGTAGAATATATAAAAATCAATATCTATCTACTCACAGGGGCTTGTGTAAGTGCAGCACACATCAAATATATATTTTCCTTCTTTTCCCCTTTCACTGTGTCAGTCACTACAGTATGTGTGTCAATCACTGTTTGTGTCAGTCACTGTGTGTCAGTCACTCACTGTGTCTGCAACTGTGTCAGTCACTGTGTGTGTGTATGTGTCAGTGTGTCTGTCACTGTGTCTGTCACTGTGTGTGTCAGTGTGTCAGTCACTGTGTTTGTCAATGTGTCTGTCACTGTGTGTCAGTGACTGTGTGTCAGTGTGTCTGTCACGGTGTGTGTCACTGTGTGTGTCACTGTGTGTGTCACTGTGTCAGTCACTGTGTTTGTCAATGTGTCTGTCACTGTGTGTCTGTCACGGTGTGTGTCAGTGTGTCTGTCACGGTGTGTGTCAGTGTGTCTGTCACTGTGTGTGTCAGTCACTGTATGTGTCAGTGTGTCAGCCACTGTGTGTGTGTCACTGTGTGTGTCAGGGGGCGGGCAGAAACGGAGTGGGGGCAAAAACAGAGCTGGGGGGCAAAAACAGAGCTGGGTGGGGCAAAAACAAAGCTGGGGGGGGGCAACAACGGAGCTGGGGGGGGCAAAGACGGAGCGGGGGGGGGCAAAAACGGAGCGGGGGGGCAAAAACGTAGCTGGGGTGGGCAAAAACTCACACATCTCAGCACCAACTAGCCCCCCCCTTCAGCAGCAACAGCCGCAACCACCACCATCACCAGGGAGCATCTATTCACCTCAGGCGGCAGCAGCAAGCAGAAAGCGGGAAGACTGCAAAGACTGCACGCGCTCAGCAGGCACCGGAAGTGCCGTGCTTCTAGAGCGTGCTCCGAGGAGGAGAGTGGAGGGAGGAGGAGAGTGGAGGGAGGAGGAGAGTGGGGGGAGTAGAGCCAGGGGCCGCAGTGACTGCGGGCTTGAGAATCAATGGTTTAACCCATGGCTCCTCACCTCCTGCTGTGCGGCCCGGTTTCAAACAGGCCACGGACCTGTACCAGTCCACGGTTCGGGGGTTGGGGACCCCTGCCTTATAATACAAACATTATACCTTTACTACATGAGTGCTGTTTCCTGATTAAGTCTAAACAACGGTATCGTATTTGTATTTAATTTTCTATGGAACATGTACCTAAATGCTTATGCTTACCTTTGGAGTGCCGAGCTGCAATATTATATATATATAGTGTGTATATATATAAATATACATATACATATATATATTTTTTTTTTTTTAGTAAGCCATAGGCCAAAAAGACTGGTAAAGTTTAACAAATTTGCTATTCAGAGCCACTTTGTAATGTTTATCTAATGTGTGCTAGTAACAGATAAGACATTTGCAATTATCTAGCCTCTACGACCTCAAAATAATTATGCTCAAAAATCACAAACAATAAGTACAAAAGTTCATCCTTATAAGCACTAATTTACTGACCTCTGCTTTGGAAACCACAGCTATCAATCGAGGTAAAAGTCAACAGCATTGTACAAAGGCCAAATGTAACATTTATGGAGATGTACAGTAGGAGATGAAAGCAATATCTGAACTAGTGAAGAATCTGGATGCAAGATACATCCAGGGTAAAGTTGCATATCTGAAAAGCCAAAAAGCAGAATATAAAAGTTTTGTACTGTTAAAATTATTTTAAAAATTATAATATTCATAATCTTACAATTTTATGTAACTTCTTGCATCAAATTGTTGTTCATATGGTCATGTGATTGTCCATATGTCTACTATTAATACTTATTTAGAATGAACAGACATTTGACAAATTGTGTCATTTACCTTACAGTATGCTTACATGTTGCATTCCTTGATGATGCATGGTTCTAGAGGGTAAATCTATTAACATACCGTATCACCCTCCAATTTCATCAAATTTGAAACGCCTCATTTTATTTACACCCTAAACCTTTCTGTTTCTTTTTAAGGAGGAACTTTCAACATTATTCCCTTTAGCCAGTAATGTCAATATACAGTTTTATACTGTAATGACAATTTTCTTTCTTCATGATTTGCAATCACATCATTGTTACAGTATTTTCTAGGGAAGATCACCTCCATTGCTCTCCAGGAGCAGTGAACATAATTTGAATTGAACAGTCCTCCTTATCTCTTTGCATCATCATGAGATGTATAGCAAGCATGTCATTTCTACCTAATTGATCATAAGGTCATGATCCCAGAAGTCCAATCTGGCAATCTGGTTTCAGATGAATTTCCAGCATCGAAAAGCTAAACAGAATTATTTTATAAAAATGCTATCAGTCAATAATCATGTAATCAAATGATAAAGTTTGCATTCTTAAGTAACGTATGCCTGAAATATATTACATTATCATACTGTACTCCTAAAAAACACAGCATTTGTTCAAACAACATAGTTTTATCAGGTGAACATATGCACAAATGTAATCAGTGAACATCATAATGGCACTCAATGAGTTAATACTTTCAAATTAAGAAAAATGTGCTTGTACTGTATACATATGCCAAATATATAAGTACACATTTTATCAAATAATTAGGTCCTGCACTATGTATAGAGATTTTTTGGACAATATTCCATCATGTTTGTGTGTGTATTTGTAATTTATTTTCTACAATTTTGATATCTGCAGTTTTCACATTGCAAGATACTAGAAAATCTGCAACAAAGTTAGTAAACCTGAGTGAGACAGGTGCATGTTTATATTGTATTTATTAAAATATATATGTGTAGTGTATATGTATATATATACACATATGTGTATGTATATATATATGTATGTATGTATGTATGTATGTATGTATGTATGTATGTATGTATGTATGTATGTATGTATGTGTATATATTTTGTCATGAAGATACAGATGTAGAGAATATTTTTTAAAGAACTTCACAGACAGCATTCAAGTAGTTAATTTTACAGTATTGTCATGCTTTAGAAAAGGAACACTATAGCCTAGCTAAATGTGAAGCTTTGTTAAGATACATCAATTCATATGGGAACATTGAGCCTCTGCTGATGCTATCTGCTACTAGCTAACTATATTACTGTTATCAGGTATGAAATCACTCTTGAAGGAAGAATAACACATAATCAATAGAAGAGTGCAAGACAGAATATAGACAACTGAACAGCATGAGCATCTTTAAAATATGTTTCCAGGGTCTGCCTCATTAGCAGCAAATAAATCTTTCCCAGCCCCCATATACATTTGAGTTTTCAGCATTATGCTGCTAGTGCAAAGTGTTCTTTCGATTTCCCAAATGAAAACATAATAGACGGCGAAGGGAGGAAATCATGCACTAAACAGCAGGTCTGGGTAAACCTTAAAGATTTCGGTGTGAAGAGAACAAACTATAATTTCTGAGCAGAATTTACAATCACATACCCAAAGAGGATCAGCAGGAGAGCACAAGCTGACAAGTTTTCTCGGAAAGTGAATGCTGTTAGTTGGAAGGCAGCAATAACACAGATACAAAGGCTGGTAGGAAGCAGATAAAACAGCTACTGTAGAAAGGCAGAAAACCACATAATTAAGCAGTAGCACATTGTAAAACTTTAAAATGAATGATTATTATGATAAAAATGTATAATATTTAAAGTAAATATAAACAATTATTTTAGGTACAGTTGTTGGGAAACATATATTTGCTCAAATATACCGTTTGTAGAGTAAAATCAAAAGGCACAATCTGTATAAAAAATTTGAAATTAAATCATGTTTATTATTGCCATTACTTATTGTTCAATTTACAAAAAAAAGACTGTACTGTACTGTAGATGACGTTCACAATCTGAACCTCACATACTTCGACATTCGTTTGAAGGTACGATATGAACTTCAGTACAAATTTTCGAATCGAAGAGAAATTTGAGCCAAAATTTGAGAAACTCTAGATCAGTTTTTCTCAACCATTTTAACCCATGCTCCCTTTTGATAAACATAACAATCTCACGCCCCCCTTCAAACCTGCCTCCCCCAATAATTTAATTTAAAATTTTAATATTGTTACTAAAACAAATCCAAGCATTTGTAAATTTAGAAAAAAACATTTTTTTCGATTTTCCAATTTCTTTACATTAAACATACATTATTTTCCTCAATTGTTATCAATGTGAGCATTGAGGCTGCTTTCTTGCATCAAGCTTTTGAATTCTGGGCATTGTGGAAGATAGAGAACAACGTACTATAGGCCACTTTCAATGTCGAGCCTGGTGTGCTGCTTTGTTTTTATAGCCACACATGACGAACTCTACAGCGTACCTCAGAGATGAAAAAAAAGAGATAAAGAAAAGATAATAGGTGCATTACAGTGTGTCATAAGATGATGCAATAAGCTGTGTACTTCCTATTCTAAGAAATTAATAGGTAAAACATATTTTTCCCATTTTCAAAATAAAAAATTATATTACAATATTGAATATGTTTTTTCAAACTACCCACGCCCCACCTGAAATCCTTATACACCCTCTGGGGAGGCGCTCCCCCCTCCTCATCCCATAAGATCACTGCTCTAGATCACTTTGTATTTTTGTTTTTTCAGAGTTGTTTTTTTTTTTAAACTGGTTGAACTTCACAAACAAAAACAACAAGTAAACTTTTTGAAAAATGTTTGAAGTTTAAGGTTTAAAATAATTTTTTATAAAAATGCTTATCTTGTTATTTTTTCTATCATTTTTATAATAACCCTAAACCAGCAAAACAAGCAAACATTACACATTAGAACTACAACACCAGAGAAAGTGCCCACCCTAACTATAGACATTTGAAAAGCAGCATTTATGTTTGGTGCTTAACATCAGGTCCAAATGGTAAAAGCAACAATATAAAGCAATGTTAAAGAATACTAAGCTATGAATGAATTTGTGATTCTTTTAAATTATAATGTTAATAATACACAAGCAATAATTGTTTTTATTGGTTAAGATATAGATTGGAAATCAATTGGGCCTATTCACTAAACTTCGAAGAAATCAGTGCATTGCCAATCCACTTTGCATTGTTTTATCGCGCTATAAAACAAGATGGTAAAAACAATATTCACTAAGAAAAAATCCAAGTTTGATAAAAAAAATATGTAGCATCAAATGACTTGTTTTTTTTCTAAGTGCTATCGCACTATCCTATCGATCAGCAACTGATTGAAACTGTAGCCTGGAATAATTATATTGGGATGCTGCGTTTCCATGCACGGCTTTTACAGGCAATATTACAGTTTCAATATTAATTTTAAAACTAGTGTGCGGAAGCAGGGGGTCTCTTGAGCTGAACCACATTGATTTCAGCCTCGGGAACCCTCTACTTTCCAAGATACAGGCCCCGGATGGGGTGCCAGTATACCCGCAATGTTAAAATCCTTTACATCACGTGACCGGGAGATTTAAATCCTGCATGGGGATACGGCACCCCATACTGGGGCCTGTATCTCGGGAAGTAGGTTGTCCCCGAGGCTGAAATCAATGCGGTTCAGCTCAGAAGGCCCCTTGCTTCCGTACACTAGTATGAAAATAAATAAAAAAATTATCACACCAGTAGCAGCTAGACACCATGGTTATGAAGCTGCTTTAATTTTATTTTTACTTACGGGAGCAGGTGTCTCCTGAGCTGAATTGCATTGATTTCAGCCTTGGGGACCCCTGCTTCCTGAGATACAGGCCCGGTATGTGGTGCAGGTATCCCCTGTGCATTTAAATCTGCTGCGTCATGTGACGTGGGATAATTTAAACATTACAGGGTGTGACGACTCAGGAGATTCCTTCCTCTCCTTGTCCCT
This sequence comes from Ascaphus truei, assembly GCF_040206685.1. Taxonomy (NCBI): domain Eukaryota; kingdom Metazoa; phylum Chordata; class Amphibia; order Anura; family Ascaphidae; genus Ascaphus; species Ascaphus truei. Next base: position 309,219,584 of record NC_134484.1, on the reverse strand, counting down.
CTCTCCCATCTCCTGTTACCCTTTCTACTCCTTCCCACTCCTCTCCATCTTCTACCTCTCTCCCCTTGCCCCAGCATGTTCCCCGCAGGTCTCGCATTCCCACTCGCTCCCTGAGTCCTTGCTTTGATCCACCCCGCTCCCTCTACCCCGCAGTAGCTGCTTTACCTTCCCCTGTGGTGCCATCCGTCCCGTTGCCTCCTCCCGTGGTGCCTGCGGCATTCCGCACGCCTGAGATGCGTCTGGTGCGTGCGCTCCCTCAGCCCACGAAGGGCGCACGCACACCATCCGCCAATACTCCCCCGGGCTCACCTGCTTCATCCTCCCTGCCGCTGCATGCCATCTCGCGTTCATGTGTCACGCACGCGTCCACCTTCTCTGGGCTCCGTGCTCCTCCTGCAGTCTTCCCCTGCTCCATGCGGTCCCTCTCTGTGTTGCAACCTGTGCGCGCACATCCCCAGCTTACAGGGGGCGCGCGCACAGGCTCTTCTTATCCTGTTTCCCAGGTCTCCACCTCCCAAGCCTTACAGGCCATTCCCCTGACTGCCCCTTCTGTCTCCTCCTCTTCTCTCCCTGTCCTATCCCTGTCATCTCCCACTTCTCTCTCTACTCCTCCCCTCTCTCCTATTGGTATGCCCTCCCTGTCTGTCCACTTCTTCCCCGCTCTGCATAGTTCCTGTTTCCCTGTGTGTACCTGACCTATGCTGTGCTCCCTCTGTGTTCCTGTGATTTCCTGCTCCTGTGTTACCTTGGATTTCCCTGGCTTTGACCCCTGCTTGCCCTGGACTACTCTGCTCTCTGGTAACCCTTTGAACCCTGCTACGCATACTACTTCGCTTACCTCTGGCTTCCTAGGACCTGGCTTATACTCTGACGATTCTAACCTCTGGACTCCTGAACATTGGCACACGGACACGACTATTCTTACGGACATCCCCAAGTGTTGCGAGTATATACTAACAACTCTTCCTACAGGCCCAGCAACACCATACCACACTCCGGGCTTGCTCCCACTGCTGTGGGTGTGTGGTATTATACCATTCCCACCTGAGTACTGGGGTCTAGCCAGGTCTGCGGGCATACAGGCGTGACACAGGGATACCGGCACCCCAATACACAACTCACCCGCTGTACTTCCAACAATCCCCTAACATATACAGTACAGTAATGGGAAAAAAATACTGTTATCCAGCTATGGATAATAGTGAATTTGCCCATTAAAAATATAATATTACACAGCCAGCATAAAGTAAATAAATCTTGCACTTACACCTGCCAAAAAGAAGGCAGTCCTCATCCTCATCAGTCTTTGTCCTCCGTTTGCAGCAACATATAAGTAACAATACAAACTAATGGTCACTAACCCCTTAATCACCTTAGCGGTTAGTAACTGCTATAGTAAATAAAGGGTTAACCCCTCTCCCCGCTACGCATCCGGGAGGCCTAACCACCGTCCGTGGTGCAACTACCCACACCCTCCACGCCTGCTACCCATTGATTGGCACAGTGTTAAAGCATGCCCATACAATATGGGCATGCAATGCCAAGATAGCAATAAATTGGCAAGCTGAAAAAAACATGCACAAAACACATTACATCATACACTGGCGACCAACTTTATTCTTACTTGGCTAGCTCCGCGAATTTCAGAGGACCCCTGTGATGTGCGTTTTTTTGTCGTTTTCTCCCGGGGTATATAGCATTATATTTGCGGCTGTGATTTAAGCATTTTATTACCGCTGGCTGCAATACTGCAATGCCGTGTAAAAACGCATGGGGGCGTTTGCGAGCTTTTGTCTTTAAAGCCGTCCCCTATAACCCCTAACATACAGTACTGTACATTTTTATTCATTGTGTACATGTACAGGGGGTGTCCGGAGCTGAACCGCATTGGTTTCAGGTCGGGGGACCCCCTGCTCCCCGAGATACAGACCCCTTTATGAGGTGCCGGTATCCCCCTGCCTTTAAAGGTACCGATCACGTGACCGCGGCCTGTAAACAAAGCAGAGGGATATCGGCACCCCCTAAAGGGGCCTGTATCTCGGGGAGCAGGGGGTCCCCGGACCTAAAACCACAGCGGTTCTGCTCCGGAGACCCTTTGCACATCTACACTGTGAATAAAAAACATATATAAATAAAAACTCATTCCTTACCTTAGCGGCTATGTGCTATGGTAACGAAGCAGCATTTCTGTATTTTAATAATATTGTACAGTGAACAGGGGGTTCCCTGAGCCAGAAATTAATGCTCAGGGACCCCCTGCTCCTGCACAATATTATTAAAAATACAGAAATGCTGCTTCATTACCTTAGCGTATAGCCGCTAAGGCAATGAAGGGGTTAACTCACCGTGCCCGCTTTATTGTGGGTAGCGGGGGTGGGTGAGGGGGGTATTTGGCCTTTGGTGTGAGTCTAGGACTTGCGGGGGGTTGCGGGGGCACTTAACCCCTTCACGGCCGTAGCAGTTAATACCGCTGTGGTCATGAAGGGGTTAAGCCCTCCCGCTACCCCCCGCAAGCCCTAAACAACCACCATTGGGGCTAATACCCCCTTCACCCATCCCCACAACCCACAATAAAAAAAACTCACACACAGCAGCCGCCAAAAAATAAACAAATAAATCTAAATAAATAAATGACTATAAATAAATACATTTAAAATACATTTTTATTTATAGTGTAGATGTGCAGGGGGTCTCCGGAGCTGAACCGCATTGGTTTCAGGTCGAGGGACCCCCTGCTCCCCGAGATACAGACCCCTTTATGAGGTGCCGGTATCCTTCTGCCTTTAAAGGTCCCGATCACGTGACCGCGACCTGTAAACCAAGCAGAGGGATACCGGCACCCCCTAAAGGGGCCTGTATCTCGGGGAGCAGGGGGTCCCCGGACCTAAAACCACAGCGGTTCTGCTCCGGAGACCCTCTGCACATGTACAGTATAAATAAAACACACACATCAATAAAGAATCGTTCTTTACCTACGCGGCTATGTGCTATGTTAATGAAGCAGCATTTCTGTATTTTAATAATATTGTACAGTGAGCAAGGGGTTCCCTGAGCCAGAAATTAATGCTCAGGGACCCCTGCTCCTGCACAATATCATTAAAAATACAGAAATGCTGCTTCATTAACATAGCGTTAAGTCTGCTAAGGCAATGAAGGGGTTAACCCACCGTGCCCGCTTTATTGTGGGTAGCGGGGGTGGGTGAAGGGGGTATTTGGCCCTTGGTGTGAGTTTAGGACTTGCGGAGGGTTGCGGGTGCACTTAACCCCTTCACGACCGTAGCAGTTAATACCGCTACGGTCATGAAGGGGTTAAGCCCTCCCGCTACCCCCAGCAAGCCCTAAACAACCACCGTTGGGGCTAATACCCCCTTCACCCACCCCTACTACCCACAATAAAAAAAAACTCACACACAGCAGCCGCCAAAAAATAAATAAATAAATCTAAATAAATAAATAAATAAATGACTATAAATAAATACATTTGAAATACATTTTTATTTATAGTGTAGATGTGCAGGGGGTCTCCGGAGCTGAACCGCGTTGGTTTCAGGTCGGGGAACCCCCTGCTCCCCGAGATACAGACCCCTTTATGAGGTGCCGGTATCCCTCTGCCTTTAAAGGTCCCGATCACGTGACCGCGGCCTGTAAACCAAGCAGAGGGATACCGGCACCCCCTAATGGGGCCTGTATCTCGGGGAGCAGGGGGTCCCCGGACCTAAAACCACAGCGGTTCTGCTCCGGAGACCCTCTGCACATGTACAGTATAAATAAAACACACACATCAATAAAGAATCATTCCTTACTTTAGCGGCTATGTTCTATGGTAATGAAGCAGCATTTCTGTATTTTCATAATATTGTACAGTGAGCAGGGGGTTCCCTGAGCCAGAAATTAATGCTCAGGGACCCCCTGCTCCTGCACAATATTATTAAAAATACAGAAATGCTGCTTCGTTACCTTAGCTGATAGCCGCTAAGGCAATGAAGGCAGAATAGCATGTTTATTGGGGACATTTAATTTGCCCCCAATAAACATTGCAATAAACAACATACAGTACACCCCCTGTGTATTTAAAATACATAAACAATAAATACATGACATACATATTTTTATTGTGTGTTTAAACCTGCCTGCCTTCACTGTAATCTATGTAAAAAACCCTCCCCCTATTGTGTGTTTTAAACCTCCTGCCTTCACTGTAATCTATGTAAAAAAAACCTCCCCCTATTGTGTGTGAAGCTTTCCTGCCTTCACTGCTATGTAAAACCCCCTCCCCCTATTGTGTCTGCTAAGCTTCCCTGCTTTGACTAATCTGTGTAAGCCCCCCTCCCCCTATTGTGTCAGTTAAATCTGCCTGGCCTGTGTTTTCTATAAGTGCAGTGTACTGTATGTAAATGTGGGGAGGGGGATCCCGTGTAAATAACCACACCCACACCCACTACCCACTACCCACGGTCCCTACGCTGCTTGCTGCAAAACAGAGACAAAAATTAAAACATCCAAAGTAATGTCCCCTAACCCCTTAATCCACCATAGCGGTTATTAACCGCTACAGTCATTAAGGGGTTAACCCACCCTCACCCACCACTCGGGATGCCTACATACCCTCCCACACTAACCCCCCCCCATGAGGCCTAACCACCCAGTACCCACAAGGGAGGCCTACCCACATACCATTGGGGAAACACCCCCCCCACCCCCAGTACCCACAATAAAAACAGTACAGTGACCCACAATAAACAGCATTATATTTATTAAATACATTACCCACCCCCTGTGCCCCCCCATAAATACAAGATTTATCCTTTTACATACAGGGTTCATAACGCAGCCCCTCGCGAGTCCCCGGTGGGTTGGCGGGGCACCTGGACAGACCTACAGTTTACCAGCAGCCCTTTTTACACAGGTTCTGGATGCCTGCTGGTGGATCCCGCCAGCACCAGGGCCCCCAGGTGGTCTCCTTCGGTCACCGTGGGCCACAATTGGCTCCCCACGGTAGGCCCGCGGATGCCTGGGAGCCCCGGGTCAGACCCACAGGTGTCTGTGGGGCATCGGGTGGTTCCCTCGGGGGTCTGGGGAACTCACGGGTGCTCACTACGGGTCGGCGGTGCCCCCACAGAAGTGGGACCACACATCATCATCCCCGCACCTACGGGTCGGCGGTGCCCCCACAGAAGTGGGACCACACATCGTCATCCCCGCAGACTACGGGTCCGCGGTGCCCCCACAGAAGTGGGACCACACATCATCATCCCCGCATGTGTCACCCGTGGAACCACCAGCCTGATACCCTTGGGATAACTGAGGATACCCGCAGGTGGTCTCCAGAGGTCCCACGCAGAACCACGGAACCAACCCTGAATGTAAAAAAAATAAACCTGGCCTATACATTCAATACATACACCCTCCCCCCCAACACCTACAGTACAATAATGTGCAAAATAACTATTATCCAGATATGGATAATAGATTAATTGCCCATTATTAAAAACATGAACTAGCATATACAAATAAATAAAGTACTACTGACCTCATCAATACGAAGTGTCCGTCGCCAGCAAAATCCTATTCTTGCCCACAACATACATAGCAAATACAAAGCCAATACATTGCAATTACATTCAGATATCAATTAACCCCTTAAACACCTTAACAGATAATAACCGCAAAGGTGATTAAGGGGTTAAGCCACAGTGGCCCGATACCCACCCTTCATCCATGAATTTGTACAGTGGCTTCATCATGCAACTATATATATATATACTATATATATATACAGATATATATATATATATATATATATATATATATATATATATATATATATATATATATAGATCGGTTCCTTACCGAGTAGATCCAGGATCCCAAGATCACGTGGCAAGAAGGAGACACCACACTCAAAGGTACAAAAAGCAGCGTGTATTCAGTAGAAAAACCGGCACATAAACCCAACGTTTCGGTCCTTGACACAGGACCTTTCTCAAGGGAGTGCAACACAGGTCCTGTGTCAAGGACCGAAATGTCGGGTTTATGTGCCGGTTTTTCTACTGAATACACGCTGCTTTTTGTACCTTTGAGTGTGCTGTCTCCTTCTTGCCTCGTGATCTTGGGATCCTGGATCTACTCGGTAAGGAACCTATCTATACATTACCTGTATGGGACAAGCACCTTTTTACCACATATGTGTGTGCCATCTGTTTATTTTTATATATATATATATATATATATATATATATATATATATATATATATATATACAGTATATATACACACGATGAACCAATATACAAATAAATGTAGAAGGGTTATCAAAACTATACTGTCCTACAACCAAACACTTCTCCATACAGACACTACATTAAAATCAATTTCCTTTAATAATCCTAACTGATCTCACAATCTATATCATCACAAGCCAATGAAACACCTCACATTCCAATATAAATGATGCACAAAATCTATGCACCATATACATTCTGCAAATGAATCAACCAAGTAAATAAAAATCAATTAGCAATCATTATTTACATCCCTAAACAATTCACACTCCATCCTGAACAATGAAACAATTAACTAATTCACGCCTGGAGCAGAACAATTTAGCCTGTGAAAAAATACAGTACCGACCAGAATACAACCTTTAAAACCAAGGCAACACACAATACAATACCAACGATTACATCTATCTAATTTTAAAATACTTTAAACACACAATAAAGCATAGCAGCATAGACAAATTAATTTAAAACACATCAAATCAAGCTTTTAAAACAACATCACTTCTTGCCCTGTATGTATATATCTCTCTAGACATATATACTGTGACAAACGCCCCTCTTTTGTAGTGCTGACGTCTGTCTGGGTTCTTCCCGACACAGTCTTCTAGGGTTAATTATACAACAAACAGGATCATGCAAAGTATTATGCTGCTTAACTCAGGCTTCTGCCTGCTTTATTTTCATCCAAGTAAGGTACTGCAGCTTTAACATGTGAAGGTTAGAGGTACTCAGATACTTTCATTCAGCAGTTCACATATTTCAGTGTTACCATATTTCCCACACTGTTATTTCAAGAAATAAAACCAAAATCATATAAGCAAAATCCTATCCCTTTCATTGATCTAACTACACATCAGAATCAGTCTCTCTAACAGCTGCTGGCCAACTAAACTGGTTCCCCAGCTTAAAACAATGCTCTCTCATTTAGGGTCACAAGATACAGTACAGTCTTTTAGCAACAGCAGTAACCATTTGTTTTGTCTTATCTGTTCGTGGAGTCCAGGCAAATCCTCTGGTACTGTGATACGTGGAGGGGCCGTCAACCCCGATACTGGATGCAGGGGAGCAGCGACACCCCCAGCCCCCAGGCTCCAAGGAGAGAGAGTGAAATGCAAAACCTCTCTGCTCTAAATACCTGTGCATGTGATTAGAAGAGCAGGTGAGGGAGAACTAGAGCCATTGTAATCTGTGGTCTGGATTTTCCATCCAGCTGCCTGAGGTAATGGGAAGCTGTGGAACGGATCATTTGTAACTATTCCTGCACTTTCTGCTCTAAAATGGGGCAGAAAGCTGCCTAACATCTTTGGACTATGTCACATATCCCCCTCCCCAGCTCACACCTACTGGGGTGAGCGGCCATGGACCTCACTGGGGTGAGCGTCCTACCTGAAATACTTGAGCTAACTCCTCAGTACAACATTAAGTATTCACATGACACGAATATGAACTTCATTATATAATTTACCAACTGAAAGGACCATCAACCCTGTATATTAATTTGTAGTTTAGCTACATTTCCAACACAGAGAACCAATATAACACTGTACCCTTGACAAAATGCTTATTCTAGAGGCCTAATATACCTTAACTACAATAGCTTATTTGCATAGTTAAGTGTCCGTGACATAGTCCACACGTGTAATAACAAAAAAATATCGGTCAATTCCCCAAACACATTTTTTTTTTTCTTTGATTTCCAGTCCATTACATTTCCTGACTTTATTTCATAGGCCGCTGCAAACTGCAAATGACTGGACTGTTTCTTTAGCTTCTGACGGAACTCTGGGCCCGGATAGTCTTTGTCTTTATATTGTGGCCCAGAGTGGCGAGATCCGGAAAAATTCAAGGCCAGCGTTGACCTTCGTCGCTTTTGATTTGCAACCTTTGAACCTTTATGGTACTTCTTACTGCCATGTATTTTCTCATGACCATCACTCACAGAGATTTGGGATTTTTCCTTTGGGGCAATTATATGGTATTTAGAAGATGAAGCACTGATTACCTGGAGCACCTTCACCTTGATGGGGCTCTCACTAACTCTGGCTGTACCCTGTGGCATTTTACCTTTGCAGCCGGCAGGCATGTAGTCTTGGACCTCTCTTTCCTGAGGTCTACATTTATTCAGGCGGAAGTACCGCTGGATAACCAGTGACGCATTTCTCAGGGTTTGATAGCGAATCCTGTTCTGTGTCATCCTAGTCAGAGACTGGATTTTTATAGTTGCTCCTTTCATAATGAGGAACCTGTTTCGTACCATGCGGGCACGGTAGAATGATTGAAGAACACAGGCTGCTTTATTCCGGTGATTGAACACACGAATTTTCATCCCTCTGTAGGCAGCCTGTAGGATGATAGTTGCGGCGCGTTTACGCTGATAATTTTCTCTTTCCCTTCTTCCTTGGATAAGAGCTTTGCAGTGCTTCTGAATTATTCTAATGCTTTTCTCCTTTTTCAAAATGTTAAGTTCCTCCACGAGAGAATTCTGTTTTGTGCATACATCTCGCAATTCTGTTCTCAGAGCGTCCATTTCTTCCTGGTGCTGGCTCTGAGTGTGCATCAGTGCTTCCTGCACTTCTAATTTTTCCTGAGTCAACTGTTTCTTTATTTTTTCTGCTTGGTCAGTCAAATCTGAATTTTCCAATTTCAGAGTCTCATTTTCTTGCTTTACAGTCTCTAACTCACTTAGGGCAATCTCATGGGTTTGCTTCAACATTCCCAGCTCTGTGTTCAGACCGTGGCCCTCCAGGCGCAAGTGTTGCACCTCTGTGCTGAGCGCATGAACCTCTTGTAGAGCCTTCCCGTATTTCTGTTTTAGGATAGCAATCAATTTGTCAGACTTAATCTGTTTTTCATCCATGGTGACAATTACGGTGTTGGCCTTTTCCAGACTAGTCGTCACCTCTTCCAGCTCACTCCGTAAGAGAGACTCTGTTTTCTTCAAAGCCTCGTGCTCTTGTAAAGCTGGAAGTATACACCTCTGTAACTCGGCGTTCGCTTCTCGCACCTTATTGTTAGATTCTTGCTCCTTCTTCCAACATTCTCGCTCCTTCACCAAATCCTGCCACAGGACTTCATAATTATGGCGGGCAGCTTGGAGTGCAGAAACCAAAGCCTCTTTATCCTGGTTCAAGGATTCAGCTTCCCTTTGCTCATCCTTTTCCTTTGCCACTTTTCCCGTGACAATTCTGCCGATCACTCCGGTCTGCAGCACATCGCGGCGCCTTTCTGACGCATGTCCTGACAGCGCAGGTTCAAGTGGCTCGGTCACTTCCCCTGTGACTTGAGGGACAGTTTTCTTTTTCTTCTTCTTTCTTTTTGCTTTATTAGCTCCAGAGATATCAGTGGTACTGGGCACACGCTCACTGGTATCAGCTTCCACATCTTGCTTGCACACATAGGGCGTTGCTTGCTTTTGCAGCTGTTTGTCTTTGAAAATTTTGGGGCACACATCTTCCATGTGACCTACTTTATGACAGGCCCAGCATACTAAATTCATCTGTGGGTACGGCTCTCCTCCAGGGGCCACATACGAGTCGTCATCATCATCATCATCATCATCATCGTATGGCCTGAAGGGACACTGTTTTTCATGATTATGTACATTACAAAACAAACATTTCACGTCGGCCATTTTAGAAACCCGGCAGGAACAATTTGCTAGCTGCAATTTCACTCCCTTCAGCAACTTGCATACAGCACTTGCTAGCTGCAAATTCACTCACTTCAGCAAAATGCATTAGCTTTACAAACAGCACTTGCTAGATGCAATTTTTTTTTTCTTCTTCAGCAAAACATTTTGGTTTTCTGTTTGGGTTCAGGGTGCTATTGCATCCACACTTCGCACATTCTCTGTGTATGCTAGAAGCACAACTGATATACACAGTGGGACAGACTTCACTCATAGCATCTGTACTTTAGTTCAGCTCGGCGGCCATTTTAAACCCCGCATTTATTTGCAAACCCACAGACTTTTTAGTGTCGACCCGCATTCTCCACCATATGTGACAAACGCCCCTCTTTTGTAGTGCTGACGTCTGTCTGGGTTCTTCCCGACACAGTCTTCTAGGGTTAATTATACAACAAACAGGATCATGCAAAGTATTATGCTGCTTAACTCAGGCTTTTGCCTGCTTTATTTTCATCCAAGTAAGGTACTGCAGCTTTAACATGTGAAGGTTAGAGGTACTCAGATACTTTCATTCAGCAGTCCACATATTTCAGTGTTACCATATTTCCCACACTGTTATTTCAAGAAATAAAACCAAAATCATATAAGCAAAATCCTATCCCTTTCAGGGATCTAACTACACATCAGAATCAGTCTCTCTAACAGCTGCTGGCCAACTAAACTGGTTCCCCAGCTTAAAACAATGCTCTCTCATTTAGGGTCACAAGATACAGTACAGTCTTTTAGCAACAGCAGTAACCATTTGTTTTGTCTTATCTGTTCGTGGAGTCCAGGCAAATCCTCTGGTACTGTGATACGTGGAGGGGCCGTCAACCCCGATACTGGATGCAGGGGAGCAGCGACACTCCCATCCCCCAGGCTCCAAGGAGAGAGAGTGAAATGCAAAACCTCTCTGCTCTAAATACCTGTGCATGTGATTAGAAGAGCAGGTGAGGGAGAACTAGAGCCATTGTAATCTGTGGTCTGGATTTTCCATCCAGCTGCCTGAGGTAATGGGAAGCTGTGGAACGGATCATTTGTAACTATTCCTGCACTTTCTGCTCTAAAATGGGGCAGAAAGCTGCCTAACATCTTTGGACTATGTCACAATACATACATACATACAGTGGTAAGAAATGATATACCACAAAAAAAAAATACACATGTTAAAAAACCTTTTAAAAAAATTAACAACTTAAATAAAATACATTTCTTTTGTTCACTTACCATTACTTGCCCCCACCAATTTCCGTTGTGCACCTTACTCACGAACCAATCCACGATCAGGAACCCATAAAATAATAAACCATAAAAAAATAAACATTAAACTAAAAATCCAAATCAATCCACGGGTCTTCTATTTGTAATCCATCTTCATCTGTATTCTTCTTTCTTCTATCTCCTTCCAGCAGGGCGGGGCGGGGTCTTCTCCCCATCTGCGGCCACGCCCTGGTCTTCTTTCTTGCCCCGAGGTCCTTCCTCCGCGGCGTCTGGCTTCAAAATGAGACGACATAGGCTTTTAAAGGCCTATGACGTCACATTTTTCGTCATGGTTCCCACGGTCCTGATTGGGCCGTGAAAACCATGTGTTTTGGCCAAAAAAAAAAAAATTATGACGTCACTTAAAGGGAATGAAAGCACAGCCATTGGCTCTAGTATACCATGTTTCATTGGCTTGTGATGATATAGATTGTGAGATCAGTTAGGATTATTAAAGGAAATTGATTTTAATGTAGTGTCTGTATGGAGAAGTGTTTGGTTGTAGGACAGTATATTTGTATATTGGTTCATCGTGTGTATTTATACTGTGTATGTATATATATATATGTATATATATACTGCAAAATCCTTGTCTTGCCCACAACATACATAGCAAATAAAAAGCCAATACATTGCAATTACATTCAGATATCAATTAACCCCTTAAACACCTTATCAGATAATAACCGCAAAGGTGATTAAGGGGTTAAGCCACAGTGGCCCGATACCCACCCTTCACTCATGAATTTGTACAGTGGCTTCATCATGCAACTATATATATATATATATATATATATACTGTATATATATTTACAGTATATATTGTATTGTATTGTATTGTATGTCTTTATTTATATAGCGCCATTAATGTACATAGCGCTTCACAGCAGTAATACATGTGGTAATCCAATAAATAACAGATAATATAAATAACAGATCATGGGAATAAGTGCTTTAGACATTAAGGAAGAGGAGTCCCTGCTCCGAGGAGCTTACAGTCTAATTGGTAGGTAGGGAGAACGTACAGAGACAGTAGGAGGGAGTTCTGGTAAGTGCATCTGCAGGGGGCCAAGCTTTATGTGCCATGTGTTCAGAATAGCCACAGTCCTATTCATATGCTTCTTTAAGCAAGTGTGTCTTAAGGTGGGTCTTAAAGGTGGATAGAGAGGGTGCTAGTCGGGTACTGAGGGGAAGGGCATTCCAGAGGTGAGGGGCAGTCAATGAAAAAGGTTTAAGGCGGGAGAGGGCTTTAGATACAAAGGGGGTAGAAAGAAGACATCCTTGAGAAGAACGCAAGAGTCTGGATGGTGCATAACGAGAAATTAGGGCTGAGATGTAAGGAGGGGCAGAAGAGTGTAAAGCTTTAAAAGTGAGGAGAAGAATGGAGTGTGAGATGCGGGATTTGATCGGAAGCCAGGAGAGCGATTTCATGAGGGGAGATGCTGAGACAGATCTAGGAAAGAGTAGAGTGATTCTGGCAGCAGCGTTAAGGATAGATTGTAGGGGAGACAGGTGAGAGGCAGGAAGGCCGGACAGCAGGAGGTTACAGTAATCAAGACGGGAGAGAATGAGGGCCTGAGTCAGAGTTTTAGCAGTCGAGCAACAGAGGAAAGGGCGTATCTTTGTTATATTGCGGAGGAAAAAGCGACAGGTTTTAGAAATGTTTTGAATGTGAGGGGCAAATGTGAGAGAGGAGTCGAGTGTGACCCCAAGGCAGCGTGCTTGGGCTACTGGGTGAATGATCGTAGTTCCAACAGTAATGTGGAAGGAGGTAGTAGGGCCAGGTTTGGGAGGAAGTATGAGGAGCTCTGTTTTAGCCATGTTGAGTTTAAGGCGGCGGAGGGCCATCCAGGATGATATAGCAGAGAGACATTCAGAAACTTTGGTTTGTACAGTAGGTGTAAGGTCGGGTGTTGAGAAATATATTTGTGTGTCGTCAGCATAGAGGTGATAATTAAACCCAAAAGATGTTATTAGGTCACCTAGAGAGAGTGTATACAGAGAAAAGAGAAGAGGTCCCAGGAAAGAGCCCTGGGGTACCCCCACAGAGAGATCAATAGAGGAGGAGGAGGTATTAGCAGAAGAGACACTGAAAGTACGATGGGAGAGGTAGGATGAGATCCAGGATAGAGCTTTGTTCCGAATGCCAAGAGTATGGAGAATGTGAAGGAGAAGAGGGTGGTTCACGGTGTCAAATGCTGCAGAGAGGTCGAGTAATATGAGCAGAGTGTAATGACCTCTGTCTTTGGCAGCATGGAGGTCGTCAGTTATTTTAGTGAGGGCTGTTTCCGTGGAGTGAGCAGTACGGAAGCCAGATTGTAGAGGGTCTAGGAGAGAATAGGTGTTGAGAAAATGGAGCAAGCGAGCGAATACAAGACGTTCAAGGAGTTTAGAGGCAAAAGGCAGGAGGGAGACAGGCCGATAGTTAGAAAGACAGGTAGGGTCAAGCTTGCTGTTTTTGAGTAATGGTATGACTGTTGCATGTTTGAAGGAGGATGGAAAGGTTCCAGAGCAGAGGCAGGAGTTAAAAATGTGCGTGAGCGTAGGGATTATAGTAGGAGCAAGAGGTTTTAGGAGATGGGAGGGAATGGGGTCAAGAGGGCAAGTGGTAGAGGGAGAAGAGGCGATCAACAGCGACACATCCTCCTCTGAGACAGTGGAAAAAGAGTCAAGGAAGGCAGGAGGAGAGTTAGGAAGAGGTGTAGGATGGGAGGAAGAACAGAGGGGATGTTCTGACGTATGGATTCCACCTTTTCCTTAAAATAGTCAGCAAAGTCCTGAGCGGAGATGGAGGAAGGAGAGGCAGCGGAGGGTGGTTTGAGTAGAGTATCAAAGACAGAGAACAGTTGGCGTGGGTTAGACTTGTGCATGTTGATTAGTGAAGAAAAGTAGGCTTGTTTAGCTTGCGAGAGGGCAGAGTTGAAACAGGATAGCATAAATTTGTAGTGAAGGAAGTCTGCGAGAGTATGAGATTTCCTCCAGAGGCGTTCAGAGGAACGAGTGGAGGAACGCAGCATGCGCGTGTGGGAATTTAGCCAGGGTCTAGGGTTAAAAGGGCGAGTGCGGCAGAGAGAAAGCGGGGCATGTAGATCAAGAGAGGAGGACAAGGCAGAGTTGTAGTTCCTGACCAGTTTGTCAGGGTCTGTAGCAGATCTGAGAGAGGAGAGGGAGGAGTGTAACGTGGACTCAAAGTCAGGTAAGTGAATAGAGCGCAGGTTTCTGCAGAACCGGGGTGTAGATGGAGGTGGAGAAGTTGAGAAGCGAGATAGAGAGAATGAGATGAGGTGATGGTCAGAGAGAGGAAAAGGGGAAATGGAGAAATCAGAGAGAGAGTAATTTTTAGTGAAAACCAGGTCTAAGTAGTGGCCATCCTTGTGGGTGCTGGCTGCAGTCCACTGTTGAAGGCCAAAAGAAGAGGTTAGAGAAAGAAAGCGGGAAGCCCAAGGGAGAGAGGGGTCATCAATGTGGCAATTGAAGTCCCCAAGGAGAAGAACAGGGGAGTCTGAGGAGAGGAAGAAAGAGAGCCAGGATTCAAAGTGAGAGAGAAAGGCAGAAGGGGGATGTGTAGAGGTAGGTGGGCGATACATGACCGCCACATGAACAGGGAGAGGAGAGAAGATCTGGACAGTGTGAACCTCAAAGGAGGGAAAGGCAAGAGAGGGGGGAATAGGAATAGTTCGGTAACGGCAGAGAGATGAGAGCAGGAGCCCCACACCTCCACCCCTGCCATCAAGGCGCGGAGTGTGGGAGAAGGAAAGGCCACCATAAGAGAGGGCAGCTTCCAGAGCAGAGTCAGACTGAGTGAGCCAGGTCTCAGTTATAGCAAAGAGAAGCAGGGAGTGAGAGAGAAAGAAGTCATGCACAGAGAGGAACTTGTTAGAGAGGGAGCGAGCATTCCAAAGGGCACAGGAGAAAGGGAGAGAGGAGGGAGGGTGGCAGGGGATGGGTATGAGGTTGGAGGGGTTAACACCAGAAGGAGTAGAAGTTGTATGTGGGAGGCGAGGACGAGAGCATGTAGAAATAAGGCAGGGACCAGGATTGGGAGAGATATCCCCAGAAACAAGGAGGAGAAGCATGGATAGAAAGAGGATGTGTGAGGATGATTTGTAGGGGTGTGTTTTAGTGCAGGAGGTATAGCTGTGTGGTGACAGAGGACGCAGGTAAGAAAGGAGTTCATGTGAACTGAGAAGTGGGGAAGAAAGGAGAGATGGAGATATATGAATAGAGTTAGAGACATAAGGAGACTGGTGGAAGGAAGTGCATAATTTGAAAATAAGTGCGGTTGCAGCAAATATAAAAAATAAAGGCGGCATCACAGCAATAGTTAAGTGTTGAGATGTGCAGTCTTAGATAGATGAGATCCTCCTTTCCAACGTAGATCAAAAGCAGGAATCAGAAGCAGTAGGTGTTGTCCACTTTTCCACTTCTTTTTGAACTTCCTTTTTAAACTTCATAAATACTTGAAACATATATACTTAAAAGCATATCTGCTTAAAAGCATGGCTGCTAGCAGCAATGGCTGTTAGGAGTTTACTTATATACTTTTAGAAAGTCACCTGGTTGGCACAACAAACTTAATTAGCACATGTGAGGGTAGTTAAAGCAAATGGTTTTTCTAAGGTGGGTGTTGCCTTGCCTTGCCCAAGTGTGAAAGCTGAATTAAATTAAGACAGTAGGGGGATGATTTACAGACAGACAATTGGAATATGTTTTTACCTAAATAGAACTAAATACACAGCATGGGAGGATATCAGGATAGACAGACAATTGGAATATGTTTTTACCTAAATAGAACTAAATACACAGCATGGGAGGATATCAGGATAGACAGACAATTGGAATATGTTTTTACCTAAATAGAACTAAATACACAGCATGGGAGGATATCAGGATAGACAGACAATTGGAATATGTTTTTACCTAAATAGAACTAAATACACAGCATGGGAGGATATCAGGATAGACAGACAATTGGAATATGTTTTTACCTAAATAGAACTAAATACACAGCATGGGAGGATATCAGGATAGACAGACAATTGGAATATGTTTTTACCTAAATAGAACTAAATACACAGCATGGGAGGATATCAGGATAGACAGACAATTGGAATATGTTTTTACCTAAATAGAACTAAATACACAGCATGGGAGGATATCAGGATAGACAGACAATTGGAATATGTTTTTACCTGAGGAAAGAGAAGAGATGAGTGAGTGATTCAATAGTCTTCCTTCCTTTTTAAACTTCATAAATACTTGAAACATATATACTTAAAAGCATATCTGCTTATATATATATATATATATATAGTTGCATGATGAAGCCACTGTACAAATTCATGGGTGAAGGGTGGGTATCGGGCCACTGTGGCTTAACCCCTTAATCACCTATGCGGTTATTATCTGATAAGGTGTTTAAGGGGTTAATTGATATCTGAATGTAATTGCAATGTATTGGCTTTTTATTTGCTATGTAGGTTGTGGGCAAGACAAGGATTTTGCTGGCGACGGACACTTCGTATTGATGAGGTAAGTAGTACTTTATTTATTTGTATATGCTAGTTCATGTTTTTAATAATGGGCAATTAATCTATTATCCATATCTGGATAATAGTTATTTTGCACATTATTGTACTGTAGGTGTTGGTGGGGAGGGTGTATGTATTGAATGTATAGGCCAGGTTTATTTTTTTTACATTCAGGGTTGGTTCCGTGGTTCTGAGTGGGACCTCTGGAGACCACCTGCGGGTATCCTCAGTTATCCCAAGGGTATCAGGCTGGTGGTTCCACGGGTGACACATGCGGGGATGATGATGTGTGGTCCAACTTCTGTGGGGGCACCGCAAACCCGTAGTGAGCACCCGTGAGTTCCACAGACCCCTGAGGGAACCACCCGAGGCCCCGCAGACACCTGTGGGTCTGACCCGGGGCTCCCAGACATCCGCGGGCCTACCGTGGGGACCCAATTGTGGCCCACGGTGACCGAAGGAGACCACCTGAGGGCCATGGTGCTGGCGGGATCCACCAGCAGGCCTCCAGAACCTGTGTAAAAAGGGCTGCTGGTAAACTGTAGGTCTCTCCAGGTGCCCCGCCAGCCCACCGGGGACTCGCGTGGTGCTGCGTTATGAACCCTGTATGTAAAAGGATAAATCTTGTATTTATGGGGGGTCGCAGGGGGTGGGTAATGTATTTAATAAATATAATGCTGTTTATTGTGTGTCACTGTACTGTTTTATTTTGGGTACTGGGGGTGGGGGGGGGGGTGTTTCCCCAACGGTATGTGGGTAGGCCTCCCTTGTGGGTACTGGGTGGTTAGGCCTCACGGGGGGGGGTTAGTGTGGGAGGGTATGTAGGCATCCCGAGTGGTGGGTGAGGGTGGGTTAACCCCTTAATGACTGTAGTGGTTAATAACCGCTATGGTGATTAAGGGGTTAGGGGACATTACTTTGGATGTTTTAATTTTTGTCTCTGTTTTGCAGCAAACAGCGGAGGGGCCGTGGGTAGTGGGTAGTGGGTGTGGGTGTGGTTATTTACACGGGATCCCCCTCCCCACATTTACATACAGTACACTGCACTCACAGAAAAAACAGGCCAGGCAGATTTAACTGACACAATAGGGGTAGGGGGGCTTACACAGATTAGTCAAAGCAGGGAAGCTTAGCAGACACAATAGGGGGAGGGGTTTTTACATAGATTACAGTGAAGGCAGGGAAGCTTCACACACAATAGGGGGAGGGTTTTTTACATAGATTACAGTGAAGGCAGGCAGGTTTAAAACACACAATAAAAATATGTATGTCATGTATTTATTGTTTATGTATTTTAAATACACAGGGGGTGTACTGTATGTTGTTTATTGCAATGTTTATTGGGGGCAAATTAAATGTCCCCAATAAACATGCTATTCTGCCATCATTGCTTTAGCGGCTATCAGCTAAGGTAATGAAGCAGCATTTCTGTATTTTTAATAATATTGTGCAGGAGCAGGGGGTCCCTGAGCATTAATTTCTGGCTCAGGGAACCCCCTGCCCACTGTACAATATTATTAAAATACAGAAATGCTGCTTCATTACCATAGCACATAGCCGCTAAGGTAAAGAACGATTCTTTATTGATGTGTGTGTTTTATTTATACTGTACATTTGCAGAGGGTCTCCGGAGCAGAACCGCTGTGGTTTTAGGTCCGGGGACCCCCTGCTCCCCGAGATATAGGCCCCTTTAGGGGGTGCCGGTATCCCTCTGCTTGGTTTACAGGCCGCGGTCACGTGATCGGGACCTTTGAAACGCAGAGGGATACCGGCACCTCATAAAGGGGGCTGTATCTCGGGGAGCAGGGGGTCCCCCGACCTGAAACCAACGCGGTTCAGCTCCGGAGACCCCCTGCACATGTACACTATGAATAAAAATGTATTTTAAATAATTTTGAATGTGCCGATGTTTGCGCAGAGAGAGCAGCGGTTCTCTCTCTGCTGCAAACACATCTCGCCCCCGCCAGCCTACAGTATCATTGATGTGCATATACAGTACTGTATGTGTACAGTACTGTATGTTAGGGGTTATAGGGGTTGTTGTTATACAGTATATATATATATATATATATATATATACTGCATTACAATTCATGAATTTATGCCATCTGGCGGACACGCGAAGCATTGCAGCCTAGTAAATCCTGAACCATTATCAATTAACACATCAACCGCGCATCAGCCGGGCATGACCCCTGGCTGGGAAGGCAAAAGGAGCCAGGCATGCTCCGGGTGAAAAGTGTCACATTCCAGGAACATGCCAGGTACAAGCCAGTGATTAGTAAGAATAAAGTCTGCCGCAGCAGTACATTAGAAATGTCAAGAAATCAATTTATTGGCACAGTGGTACATCATGTCCATAAAATATGGGCATGATTTACAACTATGACAGTCAATGGGCAACCTAAAAAATAAACAACCACCAAAAATACAAAATGTAATCAAACCAATCACCAAAAATAAACATGAAAAAACCCCACCAAAAAACAACCAGAATTAAAATAATCAACAAAAATACATACTGTACCAATGAAATAAAAACAAACATTTACCAAAAAATGCATTGCTTGTGACTAAATGTATCTATAGCTATGAATGGGCATAAATAAAAACATTGGCAGTCAACGGGCAACCAAAAAAATAAAATAAAAATTACAATCAAAATACCTGAAAAATGAAAAATTACATACATTCAATGTTTCTTTTACCTTTAGATGTCTTCACCCTCCGATTCCCAATGTATTAGGAAGCTCTCATTCCGTGACACAATGGTCCTTAACTTCAGTTAAGTTACAGATGCAGCAACGAGTATCCGAACACTTGCCTTTGAAAATCTGGGGCAATCTCCCAGTATATTTGCAACATTTCTGTGACATTTCTGCAAACAGATTAATGGCTCATCGGATTAACACAGCGGGGTCCCTGGCAGTCTCATTTAGCAAGTGTTCGGATACTCGTGGCTGCATCAGTATGTTCTTCTCTTCTTTTTTCAGTCTTGTCTTCTTGCTTTATAATCTATTCCATAGGCGGATGTTGTCCCGTCATCTTCTTACGGTCAAATGAGACGGGACAGGCCTTATATAAGGCCTGTGACATCACCTTTGACTGTCAAATGATACACCACCAATTCGATTGGACGGTGTACCATGTAACAACCTCTTCTTCTTTTCTTTTTTTTTAAAGGATGTGATGTCATGTTAAGGGAGGGAAGCCAGCTAATCAGGAAGACTGTGCTTCCCTCCCTTTAAGATGATGTCATCAAAAACAAGATGGCTGCCATTACATGTTACTGGTGAAACGCGTATGGTGGCAGTACACAGTACACAGCAACCAGCAGAGGGATACACTGGAGGATTACAGCCCACCTATACCTCCGCTTCTGGTACTGTCAAGGAGGGTGAGAGACGGGAGACACGAGACACAAGGGTCCCGAGCGAGGCTAGTGAAAGACGCATACAGATCCATTAGCTGATTAACGGCGTTCCACCCAGCCTCACAGGCATCCGACTCCAGCCTCACCGAGACAACGTTGTACAGCAGTCCACTTGCGGGAGCGGATATACAGTTTGGTGAGGAAGTTTATCCCAATTTGGTGAGGATATTATCCCAAACACATACAGTACAGTAATGTGCAAAATAACTATTATCCAGATATGGATAATAGATTATTTGCCCATTATGAAACACATAAATCAGCATAAATAAAGTAAATAAATAGAGTTCTACTTACCCCCTGGCAATGAGATGGGCAGTCCGGTCATCAAACGGGCTCCGTTGGCATAAAAAAACATTGCAAATATTTTCAAATGCCAATTAACCCCTTAATCACCTTAGCGGTTTATAACCGCTATAGTAATTAAGGGGTTAACCCACCCTGCACCGATCCTAACCCTTCACCCATTCATTTGTACAGTGGGTATAATATATATACAAATAAATGTTAAAGGATTACATAAACATGCATAAATAAAAACATGAAATCTTAATCTCAAAATCACCACATTGCATAATAACATTAAACCAGCAGCACATTACAACTTAAAATTAAACCAGCAGCACTATACAACAAATTATATCTCCTCTCCCAACAAAGCAGCACCTAGACAAATATATATCAAATGTCAAACAATTGCATTTTAGTGTGTACATGATGCAATTAATCTGTGCATCATGTAACACTATGCAAAATCAATGTTCAAAATAAAATAAATTATGAACAACAACATACAATGCCATCCACAAAATCAGATACAAACTAAGCAAGTAAACATAAATAAATTTACCATCAATCAATGAATCAATTTCCAAAATCAATTACAATACAATACAAATCAATTATACAATTCACTATTCAATTCCTATTCAATTCCTAAATCAAAACCATCGAGAAAAAAATTCAACTTCAAAGTAACCACCATCATACAAAATCTAAGTACCAAAAATAAGCCATTATTAAAAAGCAAGCCCCTGAAATAAACTATTGCAAAATCATGATATACTACAAGTAAATAAATATCAATTACATGACACACAACAATTCCTAACCAAAGCTTCCAAATACATGTTAAAAACATAATTAAACATTTGCAATACAATCATTTATTTTCCCTGTATGTTTACCAAATGTAGCTAAACATTACATACAGCGGCAATAAATGAGCATAAAAAAATGACATTACATCAAAAAATACAATACAATACAGCCATTCAGTGTCCCTGTATGTATGTATGTATGTATGATCAGTATGTATGTATATCCATAGGGACATACATAAATTCAGGGGCATTACATGGACATTCAAACAACCACATGAATAAAAAATAAAAAATAAACTGTACAAGTAAAATAATATATACTTTTCTTTTGTTTACTTACCATTAGATGGCCGACACAGCGGAAATCTAGGGGAACCGGAAGCACTCGAACCAATCCACAGGTAACCATAAAATAATATTTTATGTATCCCCTGCAGAATTTAAATTTCCTGGTCTCGTGACGCGGAAGCTTTAAAAGTGCAGGGGATACCGGCACCCCATAACGGGGCCTGTATCTCCTGAAGTAGGGTGTCTCCGGACCTGAAACCAATGCGATTCAGCTCCGGAGACCCCCTGCTCATGTACACTATTATTAAAATGTATTTGTTTTGTGTACGATCGCCTGTAATAGCCTTGCATGGAGATGCAGAATCACCATGCAAATGTTACAGGCAGCTTTTTCTATCAGCTATTGTACATGAAGTTTCAGTGCACTAGCAGAGGGAAAAAACATTGCACTGTAAGGAATCCACACCTCGGTTTACTGCTTAACTTGCCTTACAGACCTGTGCAGTCCTGGAACACTCCCCATGATATATTCTGCAGCTGTGCAAGCTATTACTACAGCCCCAGCTTGGGTTCAGTCATTAGAGCAATGCTCTCACACGCCCCTTTTGCTATAGGTTTGCTGACCTTTAAGTAAAGCTTTCCCACAATGCTTCTCCGCCGAGCATAATCCTTCCTGGATGTTACCAAGTGTTCTGCCACAAGCCCCTGGCTTGTTCTCTCTAGTTCTAACTCTGTTATTGTCCAAGTTCATGTTCCTGGTTCCTGTGCTGAAGCGTTGGATCTCCAGCGTAACTTCAGCTTCCTGTTTCCTGAGGCCTGCTGCCCTTCCCATAGCAGAGGCCTGTCTCTGGTTCCTGGGGCCTGCTGCTCTCTCTCCAATTGCAGATGCCATGTCCTGGTTCCTGTGCTGAAGCGGTGGATCTCCAGCGTATCTTCAGCTCCCTGTTTCCTGAGACATGCTGCCCTTCCCTTAGCAGAGGTCTGTCTCTGAGTCCTGAGGCCTGCAGCTCTCCCCGCACAGGCTCGTTCTTGACTCCTGCGCTGAAGCATTGGTTTACCAGTGCTGCCTGGTGGTGTGCCCACTCCAGTCAGCCTTCCCCTTCCTGAGCCCGGCACCATGGGCCGTAGACGCTACTCGCGCAAACCCCATTCCCGACCTGCAGCAATTTCATTGAAGCAGGAAAACCTGCTTGATCTCCTGTTGCCGACTCCCTGCTTGGACTACGTTTACCATGATGTCTCCAATCCTGACCTTGGCGCGTCCACTGACTACGCTGCTCTCTCCAGTCCCGACCATGCTATTTACGACTACGAACTGCGCAATCTGGATCAGCCTGCGCGGTCTAAGGTCGGTGCTTATACGACCCCACCTCAGCCACGTGGTCCGAACCTGGTTTGTGGCAAGCACAACCGTGACATGCTCACACAATAAGCTAGTTTTTGGCACGTCCAATAGAAAATGGGCTCAATGCCTTAGTGAATCGCGCCTCCGGCTTCACTTTTTAATGGACGTGCAATTTTTTTTCAGGCCAGTGCAAAAGCTCGGAGCTAAGTGCATAGCCCCCAAGGTGTGAAAAAAAGGATTTGTGTTTATTGGACATACAGTTGTAGCCTAACTTTGATACCAAACTTATTACAGACTCTTTCAACAAGGTGAGATCTTTGGATAGGTCTCTTCTACTTAGCAAGTCAAAACAAAAGAGGAAGTCTCATTTGAGTTATTCGACTCCTAGAGGTACTATTGATACTAGTTCTACTTTTTCAAGATTTGTAACTACTTATAATCAATCAGATAAGAAAGTCCATAATATTCTCAATGATCACTGGACGATCTTAAAGTGTGACCCTCATATGGGACCCATGGTTTTTCAGAAAAAGCATCCATTGTTTATAGAAAAGCCAAAAACATCAAGAGTATCCTTGCTCCCAGTAGACTTAGGTCAAGTGATTCACCTGCCAATTCCGCACCTGTGGGACCTATGGGTAATCACAGATGCAGCAGAGGTCGCTGCATCCCTTGCAAGCATTTGGTAGCTAAATCTAGTTTTATCTTTTTTTTCATATGGGTGTGACATATCATATCGTGGTTTATCTGCTACAATGTGGTTGTGGCCAGCAATATGTTGGTCGCACCACACGCTCATTGAGCACACGCTTCCTTGAGCACAGGTGGAATGTTATAAATGCTCTAAATAATCATAGTGTACCACGACATTTTAAGTCAGTACATAATCAGGACACAAGATCTTTTGTCATTATGGGTCTCGAGTACATTCCTCCTTGTGCTCTGGGAGGTGATCGTTTCAAATCTCTCTGTCACCAAGAGACATTCTGGATCCACCGGTTGGGTACTCTTACCCCCGGTGGATTAAATGGCTGTTTAGATACTAGCACTCTGGTCTAGTCTCCTTCTTCCGTTTTTGACCCTCCCTGGTTCTAATGTGAACATAACATTTCTTCTCTAAATATAAGCATAAACAAATGTGCTTCTTGTGTTCTAACGAGCATTTCTCCCTTTTCTATCTATTTCTTAAGATAATAGTAGTAATATAGTACTGACTATAGTCATTCATCAAATATATAATTCAAATAATTACAGTTAGAGTTCTGCTAGCATTGAGTTACCCCACATAATGTTGACATATTATTGATTATTTTGTGTATATCATTGTATAATATGAGGTACTTTGAGGTCTCAGCGCAGGTTTATAACAGATTCATAAGTTCCTTCCAATTTATTATAGCAATATAGTTGCACTTTAATGTTAATGTTAGTGTTTTATGTTTTTATTGGTTTTACACATATTCTCAGTGCAATATTTGCTATTATTAATTAGTTTTAACTGTTTAGTTTTATTGAGATGTTTTTGTGGTTAATACCCAGTTTATCTTTTTATCTTTATAGCTAGCATATACCCGTTATGTTTTTTATGCATCTTTCATGTATTTTTAGGTATATTCCTTTAGCCTATTATCTATATAGAGATGAATTGTTGTATTTAAAAGTTTATGTTGTTTATTATATAATCATATACTGTTAGTTATATTGTTAGTGTGTTATGTTTAACCAATCAACAAGCGAAGAACGGGTTGCTAGGTAACTTATGTGGCTTAAATAAGGAGCCAATGGACATTCACCAAAATCCCTTTGAGAAAGTCGCCCGTGTGCGACGAAACGCGTCAGGGAGCGTCATTACGCAAGCAACATTACGTCATCATGCAGCGCGTGATCTAGCTGGATCACACATGGAGCAGACCGGTGGCTGCATCATCCAGGAAGCTGCACTGAAGCTTCATACAGACGTACTGCGGATATCCAAAGGTGTTTCCAGCCCTACAGCATACCGTGGTTGTCTCTTATACCCATGAAGTGAGACTTTGGATGTTACGCAGAGACATCTGTCTGGTAGGGAGCATCATTACGCAAGCGACATTACGTCATCACACAGCGCACGATCTAGCTGGATCACACGTGGAGCAGACCGGGTGCTGCATCATCCAGGAAGCTGCACTGAAGCTCCATACAAACGAACTGCAGCTATACAAAGGTGTTTCCACCCCTAAAGCATATCGTGGTTGTGTCAGGGTCTCCTAGACATCCTGCCTAGCCATAGTTCTTTTCCTTGTCCACAGAGTGTGCTGCTGCTTTCTGTCTGCTCTGGGGTTCCTCTGCCTGTCTGTCTTCTTGTTGCTCCTCTCTCTGTCTTATAACTGCTTCCTGTTAGTACCTTGCCTTTGTTTTGAGTCAGACTCCTTGCCTATGCTGCAGCTTCTGTTCCTGTACCTGTTCTGTTCCGTGTTGGAGTTCTGTTCCTTTAAAGGCCCTTTCTGGTTATTTGGCTTGTTCCTGTTTGTTCCCTGATCCATTGTCTCAGTCCCTGCTCCCCTGCCCGGTTCCTGCTCCTGTCTTCCTGCTGCCGAACTTCTGCGTGTGCCACGACGATCCTGCTCGCTGCCTGCCACTGACCCCTACTTGCCCACGACGATCCTGCTCGCTGCCTGCCACTGACCCCTGCTTGCCTACGACAATCCTGCTTGCCGCCTGCCACCGACACCTGCTTGCCCACAATGATCCTGCTTGCCACCTTCCACCGATGCCTGCTTCCCCACGACGATCCGACTTGCTTCTTACCACCGACCACAGCACGTTACACCCCAACAATCTTTGCCTGCTCCCACTGTTCCGGCTACCGAGGTCCTACCCGCCACAGGAGTCTCCCGTGACAGGTTGTCTCTTATACTCATGAAGCGAGACTTTGTTTGTGGGTGTGACGCGGAGATATCTGGCTGGTGGTGAATTAATTCACAAATTGCCTTATTTTTACTTAGCCTTGTGTGTGAGATTCCTTCCCCCTCCCTTACCTTTTCCATCAATAAATGTACTTTTTTATGCTACAGTATGGGGAGTGCGTTCTATTCTCTTTCCCCCCTAGGTCTTAATAGGATTTGGTTGATCCTCCTGAGAACTGCCTGAGACCCCCCTTACTGGAGCAAATTATCTAGAATCTAATGGACTTTTTCTTAAGGACTGGTTTTTATACCTTTTCTTTCATTTATATTTGTGTGTATGTTATAATATTGGGATTTTTAAGTTGTAGGTATTTAACCTTATTATCAATTGCACGAAGTATATTTATTTGTGTATCAAGCATATTCATTATTGTCTATATTACCTTATTTAATTAGTATTTTACTAGGATTGATTATCACATAGTGTTTGGCGCTACTATACATGTGTGTTTGTGTGTGTGTGTGTGTGTGTGTGTGTATGTGTATGTGTATATGTACAGTATGTATATGTACATAGTATTGGGGTTTTATATGTATGGGGATGTGTATATGTATGTATGCATTGGATTTTTTTTATTATCATTGGTCTTTTTGATATGTATTTTTTTTTGTGTGTGTATTGTTTTTTGTAATATGTATTGGGGGGTTATATGTATTTGTGGGGTGTTTTTTAATGTATTTGAGGAGGTGGGGATGTATATATTTTGGGGGGGGGATTTCGTGTATGTATTGGAGGGAAATTTTTTGCAATGGGGGTGGTTTTTTTTGGTATATATTTTGTGGGGGGAATTGTGAGAGGTGAGGGAATGAATGTGAGGGGGATTGAGTGAGAGTGGAGTAATTGACGCAGGAGGAGAGAGGAGAGAGGTAAGAGAGATGCAGGGGAGAGAAATAAATGTGAGATGGGGCAGCGATTGAGTGAGAGTGGGGTAATGGATGGAAGGGAGAAGAGTGAGAGGGGAGAGAAATACATGGGAAGAGGGAGGGAAATAGAGGGGACGCAAGGTGTGAAATGTGTGGGGCTTATGCAGTGTGAAATGGGGCTCAAAACACTGCGACGGTGGAGGGGGGGCCCGGTCAGAACAGTAGTCCTGGGCCCTGGGAAATCTTTCAGTGGCCCGGGAGAAAGATATTACTGTAGTAGCAGGGAAAGAGAGGTATTAATGATAGTTCATAGAAGATAGATAAGAACTCATCTAGAGTACTGTTTTCAATTCTGTACAGTTATTCATTAAACTGCAATAGTGCTAATTGGGGAACTGTCTCACAAGCAATCAGCACTGCTATAGTTTAATTAATAATCACCCCTTATCTTCAGTTACAATGGCTTTTAAGTGAATAATAAGTTATTGAAGTAAAAGCAGCAATCACATTATTTTTAACCCTACAACTTTTTTTTTTTTTTACAGGATCAGAACCAGTGGGTGCACTGGAGCTTAACTGCAATATTTGTAGATCAAGAGAGCCCCCGGTTCCCGAGATACTTACAAGTGAAGTTTCCATTTTCTCTGCCAATCCAGAATTAACAAAATAGGCGTTAAACAAAGTGCATACCCTGCAAACAAATTAGGCAGCCGCAATGTGATTGGTTGTTGATTCCTATTAGAAGCAAATAAATCTGCTGTAGAAATAAATAAGTAATGCCAGTAACTTCACTGGTAAGCATCTCAGGAACTGGTGTTACCCAGAGTGGACATTAAAGGAGCAGCACCTCATATTGTATTTTTTTTTTTGTTTGCCAATTCTTGAGTCAGGAAGGAATTTATATTTCCCTTTACAAGGTATTTCATTTGATGTTTTTTTTAAGTTTGTTCAAATTGTGGGCATGGTTTACAATAGTGACAATCAATGGGTTTAATGGCAAATATTTTTATTTAATGTTATTGTAATGTATTTTATTTTGTTGATGTTTTTTTTTTAGGTTGCCCATTCATTGTCATTGTGGCTATTTATGTTCCCATTGTGGGCATAGGCTACTACAATAACAATCAAGTGGTTTATTGACTACTGTGTCATTATGGTACTGTAATGTCAATGGGATTTAATTGTATATTTATTTTGTGTAAAAAAAAAAACGGGCAAATGTACGATTAGCCATATTTGGCTACTAGTCCTTGTGTCCATTTGTATGTGTGATAATAGGAGTATGGGGGTAGTTAACCCAGGGACGGTGATTAAGCCTCCTGGTTGGGTAGTGTGGGTGGATGGGGGTTAACTCCTTAATTATCAAAGTGGTTACTAACCGTTAAGGTGATTAAGGGTTAGTGGCCAGTAGTTAGTTTTTTTTATTTTATTCCTGCTGCCCATGGAGGATGAGGAAGCCAAAGATGATGACAGCCTGGCAGGGGTAAGTACAACTTTAATTTACTATATGCTGGCTTTGTACTTTTTTATTTTTAATGCACAAATGCACTATTTTGCAGATCTGGATAATAGCGATTTTCCCATTACTGTACTGTATGTGTTGGTAGCGTGGTTGTTGGGGATAGAAAGGGTGAGTAGTAGGGTGCATTTTCATTGCCATATGTCTTTTTTCCCAATGAGGGAATAGGTAACCACACAGGCAATCAATGGGTTTATTGGATAGTATTGATTATCAATTTGAACTTAATCTTTTCCCCTGATGTGTTGTTTATATTATTTGTTATTTATATGATTGTCATGTATATTACTGCTGGGCAGCGCTATGTACATTAATAGTGCTATATAAAAAAAACATACATACATTTTAATGTTTATTGAGGCAGCGGGGTGGGTGAAGGTGGTATTTGGCACATGGTGGGTGTTTAGGTGGATAGTGGGAGGGGTTAACCCCTTCATTACCTTTGCGGTAGTAACCGCTAAGGTAATGAAGGTGTTAACTCTTCTAGTAACCCTCATAGTAGGCATAAACATCCACCCTTGGCAACTCCAATCTTAACCCACCCCCTCTACCCCCACAAAATCAGGCACTGGTATTTAACCCCTTCATTACCTTATTGGGCACAGGTATTTAACCCCTTCATTACCTTAGCGGTTAGCCACTATGGTAATGAAGCTCCCTATACATGTATTTTTATTACATAGGATTGAAGTAGGGGGTCTCCAGAGTTGATTTAATGCGTCAGTTCCGGAGATTGCCGTGTCACGGCTGTGCTCGCCACAAACCTGGGTCGGACCGCGTGGCTGAGGTGGGGTTGTAAAAGCACCGACCTTAGACAGCGCAGGCGGATCCGGATTGCGCAGTTCGTAGTCGTATGTAGCAGGATCAGGATAGGAGAAGACAGCATCGTCGGTGGACACGCCAGGGTCAGGACTGGAGATATCAGGGTAAACGTTGTTCAAGCAGGAGTTCGGCAACAGGTAGTCAGTAGAGCCCCGCTTCAGCTTAGGAGCGCGGGAGTGGCTTCTGCGCGTGCGGCAACCATGGCCCATGGTACTGGTCTCAGGAGGTGGTAGACAGACCAGAGTAGCACACCGCCTAGCTGCACTGGTAAACCAGTGCTTCAACGCAAGAGTCCTGAGTGGGCTGGGGAATCCTCTGTTTCAGCGCAGGAACCAGGACACGGCCTCTCTAGATTAGGGAAAGAGTAGGCCCCAGGAACCAGGAAGCTGAAGATACACAGGGAAACCTCCGCTTCAGTGCAGGAAACAGGAACAGACCGCTGCGTGAATATAGCAGCCAGTCACAGGAAACAAGGAGCTGAAGTAACAAGGAGAGTACTCAGCTTCAGCACAGGAAACAGGAACTGACCGCTGCATGAGACTAGCAGCCGGTCACAGGAACCAGGGGGCTGAAGACAACAAGGAGAGTACTCCGCTTCAGCTCAGGAACAGACCGCTGCGTGACACTAGCAGCCGGTCTCAGGAACCAAGGCGACAGACAAGACAAGGCTTATGGCAGAACACAGAGACATCCAGGAAGGACTATGCTCGGCAGGGAGCATTGTGGGAAGGCAATACTTAAAGGTCCGTGAACCAATGGCAGAAGGGGCGTGTGGCAGCATTACTTTGGTGAGTGAATCCAGGCTGCAGCAAACATCAGGAGAAGTACTCCAGGACCGCACAAGTCTGCAAGGTAAGGCAAACAGTAAACCGAGGAGCGGATTCCTTACAGTACCCCCCCCCCCTTCACGTGAGACCTCCGGGCGAACAAGACCACTTATAGAGTTGGGGGACCAGGAGTTGTTCCTGAACCATTTAGGATTGGTGTTAGAGTCATAGTCCAGAGACTCGTGGTCACTCCTTTGTGTACCCCCAGCCCCCGGAGAGAACTGCGGCCAGACAGGGCCATCCATGGGTCTCGGGGACATCGAGTTGTTCCTAAAGTTTTTTAGGCGGAAAGGGGATCCGTAAACGAGTAGTTCCTTGGTGAGTACTGTTCTAGGATATGAGAGTGGTGGTAGAGATATCATTGGTACATGGCTTGCCCCGCGAAATGGCTTGGGAATCCAAGGCTGTGATGAACCAGAGGGTTCCGGAGCAGAAACGGCAGAAGAACCCCCACTGGGAGCCCAGTCTTTAGTAATGGGACCAGAATTTAGGATAAGCGGCCTTGATAGTTGATCGAATATACCCGGGCGACCTTCGGGACAGACAAAGTCTTGGCTGACCTCTGCATGTAGGAATTTGAGAGGGACTTCTCCTCCAGAGGTCTCCCAGGTAGTGGTCAGCGAGGGTATAGGGTGGGTGGGAGCATTTCCCGGTATTGGTATGGAAGGTGACAAGGCAAGCAGTAAACCAGACATAGAGACCGAAATCTTGGGATACGTACAGAGTATTTCCAACTCAAAGGAAATAACAGGGGCAACAGAAGGTTCCGAGGGGGAAAACCATCATTTCACAGAGGCAGAGAAGCACTCAGCAGTGGAGCTCCCAAATACTGGGGACCCCACAGTGGGAGATAGTATTGTCTGGGGAGTAGGAATAGGCTTTGGGGCTTTAATATCAGAAACTTGAGAATCAGGCAGAGCAAGGGTAGCGGAGGGAGGGGAGCTAACCTCAGAAGCTGAAGTCTGTACTTCAGTGACAGGGACCTGAGAGACTACAAAAACAGCAGCGAGTAAAGGAATTGACTCCGGAGCTGGAGGCTAGTCTTATCCAAAACTGCAAGGGCCCTAACAAAAGGGGTGCTTGTCATGACAAAAACAGATTTAGGCGTGTTTACTAGTGCAAAAATTCTGATAACGGGACTCCTAGCCAGTGGTGAGGGTGTCAGGGTTTGACTAGTGAGAAAATCAGATATAGTGATAAGTGACTTAGAATCAATCACTGAGGTTCTAGGTTTGCTGGACATGTGTGAGAAAGTACCCTTTAAGACAGGAATTTTAATTTTTACCCCGAGTAACCCAACGGTTGCTGGAGCACGTTTAGCTGCAGTGCTGAGGGACTGAGGTTTAGCAAGGGCAGTAAAACTAAATAGCTCAGATTTAAACACCAGGACTTGTAATATAAGCAGGGTGGTCTCAGACTGTACTAAGGGGGTAACCACAGATATGCTGATCCCTGGAGGGTTTGCATGGGAAGAGAAATCAGGGGAACTAACAGCAAGGACGACCTCTATAGAAAGAGATTCTGAATCTGAAGGGAGGTTTTTACCTCTCCGAGTATCAGGGCCGGCAAGGCAAATTTCAGAGAGAGGGGAAACTGTGTGCAGGCTTCTAGCTAGCACATATGAAAAAGCGTCGCTTTTGAGTGAAAACAGTGTGTCAGCAAACCCTCCTGGGAACACCACATGAACCCCAGGAGGGGCATACTGACCACTGTACGGTTTTAACCCTAAGCTTTGAAAAGGGGAGAACACAGACAGTACACGGGGGGTAATCATAACTGTACTGGTCTCTGAAGTGGGTATTTGGTAAGGAGTGTCAGGGAAAGCAGAAATGACTGCAGATTCCACGATGTGGGGACTATGTGCTGAAGCAGGGATCATTGCTCCCTGGGTGACAGACTGATTCAGCGAAGTACCCGGGAATGGGAACTCTGCGACCAAGCTTAGGGAAAAACTTGGTAACTGAATATATTTAACTGGAATCAGAACTTTAGCCAAAGTTTCAGGGGGCACAGCAGCTGAGACTTGAGCTGAAGCAGGGGTTTTATAGCAAAAACTAACTAAGGATTCAACAACCTTGGGGAAGTCATTTAATGCAACCTCTGCAGTAGGACTTGGGGACACATTCTCTGAGGCTAGAACGAAGGCATTAGCTTGGAGGCAGCAAGAATTTACAGGAGTTAATGCAGACAGTACCTGAGAGTAGAACATAGAGAGTTTTTCCTCTGTAATAGGTGAGACAAGGGATTTTTCCTCTGGAGCTAGGGACGTGACCATGGCTGGCGGAGAACAGGGGGTTACCAAAGGGGACTCAGAGAGCTGCCCCACAGGGGTTAATACAGGAATGACCCTGGGAACAGAACTTAGAAATTCAAACTGAGTACGTGAAGGTAGGAGGGATTCATTTTCTGACAGGGAAGGCATACAGAACTGCCTAGCAGGGGTTAAAGCAGGAAAAACTTCAAGGGCTGAAAAGGGAGATTCAGAGTTAGGAATAGAGGGAAAAAGGGACATGTTCTCGGATACTAGAGCCTTAGTGTTGGCTAGAGAAATATACGTTTATTCCAGGGGAACCTCACAGGACTGATCAGCAGGGGTTAACGTAGACGTATCATTGGTGTCAGAGTACCCGGGTGTACAATCAGGGCTAGGGACCGTGGCAGCTTCTACGCTAGGGGGCAGTGATAGTGAGTCAGTTTGGTCATTTCCTGGAGAGGGAGATACGTCCCCAGGATTAGCGACAGGACTGGCAGCACAGGTGGACTGCCAAGCGGCAGCGTAGCTGGCGAGGAGAGGGTCCTGTTCCTTTATGCAAATGTCCAAAGTCAGGGAAAGTACACGGAGTGTGTCTTGAGCATGAACCAACATGAAGAGAGGGTCCTGTTGTACTACGGGAATGTCCAATGATAAGGCCAAGGCAAAGAGTATATCTTGGGCGTTGGCAAGTTTGATAGGATTCACATTATCCCAGGTTAAAGGGGAACCAGGGGAGCAAACACAAGTGGCCAGAGACTGTTTTAAGTCCTTGAAGCAGTAAGACTTAATAATGAGATCGTTACGGCATTGTCTTTGCAACGGGGTTAAACCTTCATACATCTGTTCTTCAATCAGGGGTAGTATTTCGCACAGATACTGGTTTTCAAACTGGGACTGGTCTACAGGCCGGGACAGGATTTCAGACAGAAACATACCAACCCTCACCACAGGGCGGTCCGAGTTTGTGGGGCCGAGCATACTGTCACGGCTGTGCTCGCCACAAACCTGGGTCGGACCGCGTGGCTGAGGTGGGGTTGTAAAAGCACCGACCTTAGACTGCGCAGGCGGATCCGGATTGCACAGTTCGTAGTCGTATGTAGCAGGATCAGGATAGGAGAAGACAGCATCGTCGGTGGACACGCCAGGGTCAGGACTGGAGATATCAGGGTAAACGTTGTTCAAGCAGGAGTTCGGCAACAGGTAGTCAGTAGAGCCCCGCTTCAGCTTAGGAGCGCGGGAGTGTGTTCTGCGCGTGCGGCGACCATGGCCCATGGTACTGGTCTCAGGAGGTGGTAGACGGACCAGAGTAGCACACCGCCTAGCTGCACTGGTAAACCAGTGCTTCAGCGCAAGAGTCCTGAGCGGGCTGGGGAATCCTCCGTTTCAGCGCAGGAACCAGGACACGGCCTCTCTAGATTAGGGAAAGAGTAGGCCCCAGGAACCAGGAAACTGAAGATACACAGGGAAACCTCCGCTTCAGTGCAGGAAACAGGAACAGACCGCTGCGTGAATATAGCCGCCGGTCACAGGAAACAAGGAGCTGAAGTAACAAGGAGAGTACTCAGCTTCAGCTCAGGAACAGACCGCTGCGTGACACTAGCAGCCGGTCTCAGGAACCAAGGCGACAGACAAGACAAGGCTTATGGCAGAACACAGAGACATCCAGGAAGGACTATGCTCGGCAGGGAGCATTGTGGGAAGGCAATACTTAAAGGTCCGTGAACCAATGGCAGAAGGGGCGACTGGCAGCATTACTTTGGTGAGTGAATCAAGGCTGCAGCAAACATCAGGAGAAGTGCTCCAGGACCGCATAAGTCTGCAAGGTAAAGCAAACAGTAAACCGAGGAGCGGATTCCTTACATGCCGACATCAATCCGATGTAGTAATAATATTTTTTTTCATTAGAGTAACATCGCGGATCCCATCTTACCACCCTTCAGGTGGTGAGATCAGAACCTGCTTGCTGCAGCCGCGATGTGAATCTCGGAGCTACCTGAATAGCTTGATTTCTCAAAAAATGCAAGTTTGAGCATTTTTTTTGTTCCTGCTTTGTCTGTCTTTGCAGGAGAGCTATTGTTCGGAAAGAAGCAGATCCCGAGCAAGTTTGGCATGTTATCAGAGCTTTCGGAATATCTATGCATGCAAACTCACTCAAGAATTGCTCAAAACTGTTGATAACTCACTTATCGAAGCTACTACAATAGACCCCTATGGCCAAGTTTGTAAAGAATTTATGTAGCTTGGCGTGAAGTCATGTGTATTTGAAAGGTGATCATTTTTGAAGTGAAACTTCTTAACTGGCATTGGCACCTACAAAAATCTCATAGGGAAAAAGTTTGCATTTAAACGAAAATTGTAATGGAAGTGAGGGACTGCGCATGTCCAGAATCTTCTGAATGTCCACACATGCGTATTGTTCTGGTTAATAGGTGTACAATCGTCCGCAACCAACACGTACAGAAGCACTGGACAAATCACATGCATGTGTAGGGCCAATTGTGACCTCCGGCTAGAGCCCATAACCAGCGCATGCGCAGAAGCACAAAATAACTTCGCCAAGTGCATGCGCAGATGCTGCTACGCGCATGCCCATTGGCTGCAGCCATCGTGCACATGCGCTGAGGCGGCTGCTGTCGCACCTATGTGCAGATGTGGCCATGTCAGGACTGCACGGTC
Organism: Ascaphus truei; assembly: GCF_040206685.1. Lineage (NCBI taxonomy): Eukaryota > Metazoa > Chordata > Amphibia > Anura > Ascaphidae > Ascaphus > Ascaphus truei. Next base: position 309,184,769 of record NC_134484.1, on the reverse strand, counting down.
CGTGCCCGCACCTTCCTACCTGCCGGTGCCAGCGTCCCGTCATAGTGGCTCGCGCGGCCGCTCTCGACGCTCCTCCGTCGGCCCGCGCCCCATCGGTGCGCTGCCTCCACTTTCCGGGAGTGTGTGGCGGGTCCCGTCCACGCATGCACCTCAGCACGCCTCGCTCCAACCCCGAGCGCACGCGGCACGCACATGCACCATTTAAAGGGACCATCACCTGCAATACTGCCTGCACTCATTTCAGATAGAAAACACCTGAGCTTCACCCTACATAAGCCTATCACAGGTCTACCTATATCTGAGCCCTCCTCCCTTCTCTCCCTGATTGGTACTCCTCTGTATATTAGTCTCATTCACCCTTTGGTCGTCGCTGAGCATAGACCTTCTATGCACCGTGCTCACTTTCAACCTGAGTACCTGTTCTCGTTATCTCGCTTACCTGTTGTGACCCTGCTTGTACCTGACCTGTGTCTTCTTGTCCCCCTGAACCTTGGCTTGGCTACGGACTTCTACGCTCCCTACTCCAAGAACTCGGCTTATGGAAATCTTCTACGCTACGCTCTCCTATCCTCGACCACGGCTTACGGATCTCGACCACTCTACGGTCTCCAATCCCGGACCTTAGGCAAGTACCCGCTTGTAACAGGGGACTTATCCCTGTTCAGGTAATGTGCCTCTAATCCAGCAGTGTGGTGGTTAACTGCTCTTAGTCAATTAACAAAACACCACCTGCCTGCCTGATTAGATGGCTTAGAAATCCTGTCTTTTGAAACAGGAAGGGAGGACACTTTAGCTGACATCTGAGCTGAACTTGGAGACACACTTGTCTTGAGCTCTGCCAAAAAGATAGCAGAGCTGCTTTCAAGACACAGGGAAAACTTCTAAACCTGTATGCTGACCAACCCTGGAGACAAGGGAGCTGAAGCAGGGACAGTGAAGATTTTTTCCTCCAAACCACAAGGAACAGATAAGACTTTCATTCTTAAAAGACTGCTTATATCTGGTTATTGCATGCTATGTGTTTGGGGTGGGGAGAATTGCTTAACTAACGGAGATGTGAATTAATTGCATCATCGTTCACTAGAAATACTCCCAGGTGGATAGAAGCTTTGTTCCCCCCCCCCCCCTGTGTTTGGATACTTTCGTGATGAAAAGGAAAAGGCACAATGAAGCCTTATTATAATTTCACATTATAAATGACTCCAAGTGTTTACCTCTGTGAACGTCCGTCTACATTTGGTGTCTGAAGTGGGATAAGAGGTGTCTTTGTAATTAAAAAGGACCGGAGTTTTTATGTGAAATTTTTTGTTATGCTTTTTTGCCTACAAACAGTCTAAACAACTTGAAAAAAAAAAAAAACTTCTCATGCAGCAGAGGCAGAGTTAAAGGTGTACACACCACTGAAACTTACACCACTGAAACTTACACTGCATTGAAACTTACAAAACCACAGATGGACTCTTTGCCCAATCCCAAGAGGAGAGAGACTGCTGAAGCAGCTAAAACTTTATTTGCCTATCATAAAGCGTAATATGGTAATTGAAATAGGAGTTTTGCCTTCCAGTAATAGTCAGGGTTCAAGAAGTGAGTCAGCCCTTAAAGGGACAGGTTTTTCTTGTTTTCAAAAAGTTTCGCTGAAGCAGTGAATACAGATGGTGACCCACGAGTGGTACTGATTTTGCAAATAAAGGTTGCCACACCGCATAGGGCTACCAGCTGTGAATGGAGTATATGCAGAAAAGTGTGAAAATTGATACAAAGACTGTGCTGAAGCAGGGGTATTTTTAGCAAACAAATGCTGAGTGTAAAATTGCCCTATAATGGAAAAAGGTATTTCAAAGCCAATTGCTGAGTGTTGAGTCACCCTGCCGGGAATGAAAGAAATAGTCCACTGTAAAGAATGTTTTTCTGCAAGTAAAAATCTGCCTATACACTGTATATCTTGGGAGAAAACAGATACCCAAAGATGAGACTGAAAATTACTCAGGCAGAAAACCAAATTCTGTTGCTGAAGCGCAGCGGAGCTGCACCTAGCAAATAAATGGTGTATAGCAAATAGACTTTTTTTTACCTAGCAACTGCACAATCTTTTATACCTGAGAAAAGAAAATGCATGCACAGTACTGCTGATATTGAAAAAAAAAAAAATTACCCAAGAAAGAAAAGTCTACAGAGATGCCTGTGAGAGCTACGACCTCTACAATCAAAATATGCCCACCTGTAGGACTACCACAATTGGGGGTTCTAGCAAATACAGTGGCAAAAGCTGCAATAGCGCCTCCTGAGGTCAGGAAGAAAATTACACCCGATAGCCTAAAAATGGAGGACAAGATGCAGCGTTCCTGTAATGAACCCTACCCCACTGAAGAGTGGCCCTTCCAGTCCAATAAAGAGGAAGACATCCCTAACGGGGAACCCAAACTGAGTCACACCCACAAAACACCTCAAGAATGGTGGGGGTGCCTGAACTTGGCACGAACAGAAAAGACCGCTCCCTTTGACGACGAATATGATCAGCAGGAGACAGAGCGGGAGCAGTGGATCACTGAATATTTCCGTCAGCTATTACAGTTGCAAGAAAAGCCGGGTGGATCCAGTGACGCTGCTAAAATTTCAAATGAAGATGGAGACCCCAGTATCCCTGAAGGGACGGTGTCATCCAAATCAAAAAGGAAGAAAAAGAAAAAGAAAAGCGGTTCTTCACTTACCGTGGAAGTAACAGACACGTCCGCAGATCCTGTGGAGAAAAAGGGGGACCGAGATGCCCTGCAGGCTAGAGAAAATGGAGAATTTGTCCCGTGTATAACCGAATATCCAGAGGGCCAAAGGCAGAAGTCGTGTACCCCAAAGAAGTGTCTGTCCGGTGCCAACAGTGAGGAACCCTCAACCAGTCATCCCATGGAAGTGGAGCCGGAACCAGTGAGTGACGATCCCTTGACCAGCCCTGAAGACGCCCTGAAAATTGCCAGGCATGACTGTGATTTACTCCGTGAACAATTGAATCAAAAGAAAGATGGTTACGCGGAGCTACTGAAAAATAACGTGAAGCTACAGGAATATGTGCTCGCAATGTACTCTACAGCCGGGACAGAATTGGACGATCTCAAGACTGAGCTAGATACTGCAAAGGCTACTATTTCCGCCATGGATGAAAAGCAGAGCCAATCTGATAAAATGGTGGCTACGCTAAAGCGGAAGTATGAGGAGGCACTGAAGCAGATGACAGTCTTCCAGCAAGAGGTTCACACTCTTCGCATAGAGCTGAATGCCTCACAACAGGAGGTCAACAGTGTCCTGATAGAAGTGGACATATCTCAGAAAGAGGTTCAGACACTCCGCAGAGCACTGGATGCCTCACATCATGAGACCAACAGCTGCCGCACAGACCTGGAAGTTTCCAGAAAGGAACTACACAGTCTCACTGAGGAACTGGACATTGCAAAAGAAAATATTGGTAATCTTGATACAGATCTCAAAGTCTCTCAGAAGGAGCTTCAGACCCTCAACCTAGAGAAGGAAGTCTCACGCCAGGAGAGTGTCATTCTCAAAGCAGATGTGCGTAAATGGAAGGAGGACTGCAAAGAAGCCCTGAAGAATACAGAGACTGAAAAAAGAGAACATTCAAGATTAAAAACAGAAAACTTAAAACTGAAAAAAGAAAATTTTCAGTTGACAGAAGAAGTCAAGGAAAGGTTTGAAGCAGAGCACCGACTGCAGAACCAACTGCAAGGTCTGCGTACACACATCCAGTATGCTGAGGAGAAGCAGCAAACGCTGCAGGAAGAAAAGCTGCAGGCTGCTAAAGAAATTCAAGTGCTGCAGGAACGTCTGAGGACCAGCATGTCCCCGCAAAGCAGCATGAGAAACTGAAGGCTACCCTGAGCATCACCAAAGCAACGCTAAAAGCCAAGCTTAGAACCCAGGTGACGAGGCACAAAAGGGAGCACAAGAAGGTCCAGAAACTGAAACAAGTAACTGTGACCCAAGCAAAGAAGTTCATAGTGCTTCACAATGCAATCAAAATGTGGAGGCAAGCTCAGAGAAAGCAAAGCATGCAGATAAATTCCCTGAGAAGAGACTTGCAAGACGCACTCAAAAAACAGGGATCTCTCGCGGATGAGATTACAGTCCTACAAGGACAAGTATTGACCCTGACTAAGCGTCAGTATCCCACAGCCTCAAAAACCCATGAAGACAAGGGTACAGTGAGAGCTGGGAAAACCGCTCATCTAAAAGACAAGGTTGCAAAATTTCAACCACCTAAACAAGCACTAGCAAAACCTTCAGCCACCCAGCAGACAACAAAAGAAGGTACACGTGCTGAATTAAAACCAGAAGAATCCTTAGCTGATGAAGCTGAAAAGATGGGACATTCTCTGAAAGTGGGTGTGGAATTGCTACTTAATCTAAAAGGGGCTGTTTTTAAACACTCTGCAACTGCTTCCATGCAGTTTGCTTACAATGGGACGAGCACCCGACGCAAGGTAAATCTCATGACCGCGCACGCAGAAAAGAGACTATACTTGGAGAAAGTCCTCCTCGAGCGACTGAGGGGTGCTGATCTCAAACACCTTCAGGAGGAGACACGAATAAACTGGAGAAAGGGCTCCAATCCCAACAGGACTGAGGGTTCTCTTGCTCCATCCACTCTCATTCAAGTCACAGAGATATCTAGAATGAGAGTGGAAGGATGGGCTTTGGCCGTGGCAAGCCCGAGCTTCCCACAAACAGGGGAGGTATGTAACAGGGGACTTATCCCTGTTCAGGTAATGTGCCTCTAATCCAGCAGTGTGGTGGTTAACTGCTCTTAGTCAATTAACAAAACACCACCTGCCTGCCTGATTAGATGGCTTAGAAAGCCTTCTTTTGAAACAGGAAGGGAGGACTCTTTAGCTGACACCTGAGCTGAACTTGGAGACACACTTTCTTGAGCTCTGCCAAAAAGATAGCAGAGCTGCTTTCAAGACACAGGGAAAACTTCTAAACCTGTATGCTGACCAACCCTGGAGACAAGGGAGCTGAAGCAGGGACAGTGAAGATTTTTTCCTCCAAACGACAAGGAACAGATAAGACTTTCATTCTTAAAAGACTGCTTATATCTGGTTATTGCATGCTATGTGTTTGGGGTGGGGAGAATTACTTAACTAACGGAGATGTGAATTAATTGCATAGGAGTTCACTAGAAATACTCCCAGGTGGATAGAAGCTTTGTTCTCCCCCCCCCTGTGTTTGGATACTTTCCTGATGAAAAGGAAAAGGCACAATAAAGCCTTATTTTAATTTCACATTATAAACGACTCCTAATGTGTACCTCTGTGAACGTCCGTCTACACCGCTACCCTCTCCACTCTCCTATCCTGACCCTGCTACGTTCACGACTCTGCAATCCAGACCCACCCCTGTGGCTTAGGGCGGTGGTTATATATATTCCCCACCTCGGCCCCACGGTTCAGTCCAGGTTGCAGTGAGCAACCGTGACATGCTCAGCCAAACGCACCTGTACCCCACTGTGGTGACCCAACAATTACAAAGAATTGAATCTATGTTTAAACAGGTGGAAGATTGTTTGAATCAGAATAATCAACGGATGGAGGGGTTCCAACGATCACTAGAAGATTTGGTTACCCGGGTTACCACCCTCCAACCAGCTGCACTTCTGCCTACTGTACCGGCACCTACTGCACCGACACACTTTATTCGAGCAAATACCCAGTATGTACCTGGCAGATACCTGGAATGTGCCGCTCCTCACCTCTGACAAGCCCCGTTGCGTTTGCCTTCCCAGCCTGGGTTCATGCCTGGCTGACGGGCGGCTGATCTGTTAAATGCTAATGATTAGGATTTAATAGGCTGCAATGCTTCGCGTGTCTACCAGATGGCATAAATTCATGAATTGTAATGCAGTATATATATATATATACTGTGCAGTATTGCAGCCAGTGGGAATAAAGTGCTTCAATCCCTGCCTGGAAAATAACCCAATATACTCGGGCAGAAAACAGTCACAAACCTCAATACACCCGGGTATACCCGAATTCGTGGGACTAGCCGAGCTCGAATAAAGTGTGTCGCCAGTGTATTCCTGCTCCGCTCTCCCCGAGGTCAGCTCCACGCCTTCCGACCCCTAACCGCTATGGTGGCGACCCCTTGACATTCCGGGGTTTCCTTAACCAGTGCTCCATACAGTTTGAATTACTGCCTGCAGACTTTCCTTCTCTTCGCTCTAAGGTGGCGTACATTATTTCCCTCTTGACGGATGACGCTCTGGCCTAGGCCTCACCGATTTGGGAGCGAAGACCCGATCTCGCGTCTGACGTGGACCGCTTCACCGCAGAGTTCCAAAGAGTTTTTGACACTCCAGGAAGGAAGGTAACGGCAGCCTCTTCTCTCCTAAATATCTCGCAGGGGAACTGCATAGTGGCACGTTACGCCCTCGAATTCCGCATCACCGAGATCGGGTGGAATGACGAAGCATTGTCGGCGGTGTTCTGGCAAGGGTTGTCTGATAATCTCAAGGACAAACTGGCATCATTGGAACGCCTGTCGGGATTAGAGGAGCTAGTGGCCCTGTGTATACAAATGGATCAGCGTCTCCAAGAAAGGAGTATAGAGAGAGGTAAGCGCTCCCAAAGTTCACCCACATGTCTTCCTTCTCCAATCTCCAGCAGTAATGTCCCAGCTGTAGCCGTGGAGGAACCCATGCAACTCGGACTCACCTGTCTGTCCACCAAAGATAGACAGCGAAGACAACGCCCGGGTCTTTGTATGTATTGCAGCAACAAGGAACACCTAGTCACTACCTGCCCCATAAAGCCGGGAAAAGCCAATGCCCAGTGAAGGTTGGGGGAACTACACTGGTAACCACGTCACGTTCCCCTTCCAAACCTCCTATCAGGATCCACATTCCCATCACCTTATCCGGAGACAACTTTAAGACGACCACAAATGTCTTTCTGGACTCTGGGTCAGGGGGCAACTTTATCGACCAGAAATTTGTGGAAAGAAACAAGATACCTTTAACCCCTAAAGATCGTCCAGTGGGCCTCGAGGCTATCGACGGGCATCCTCTCCAACCAGCCTTTATCATCCTTCAAACCATTCCTGTTCCTACAATCCCTGGGAGGCCATTCCGAGAGTCTACAACTCGACGTTATCCACTCACCGTCTGCAGATGTCATTCTGGGACTACCGTGGCTCCAGCCCTATCGACCTCTTGCCCGGCGCCACTATTCCCAGTGATTGCTCCTACCCTCTATCCACACCAAAGACTCAGGCCATGAGGCAATATATACAAGAAAACCTCCTCAGGGGCTTCATCCAAAAATCTTCCTCACCCGCTGGTGCAGGATTCTTCTTCATTAAAAAAAAGGATGGGTCTTTCAGACCTTGTATAGACAATCGGGGGCTCAACAAAATAACGGTTAAGAACCGTTATCCTCTCCCTCTGATGTCTGAATTATTCGACAGACTTCAAGGACGACAATCTTTACGAAACTGGACCTGAGAGGGGCATACAACCTGGTGAGGATCCACCATGGAGATGAGTGGAAGACAGCGTTCAACACTTGAGACGGACCATAAAAATCTTCTTTATATTGAAGGGACTCGCCGCCTAGGATCCCGCCAGGCACGTTGGGCTCTATTCTTCACCCGCTTTAACTTTGTGATCTCCTACATTCCGGGTTCCAAGAACACTAAGGCGGATGCACTCTCTCGGCAGTTCTTAACTGAAGACAAAACCCCGGATCAACCCGAGCCGATCCTTCCCCCGATGTACATTCTTGCTACAAACGTCTTCAGCGCTCTTCCTGAGATCACAAAGGCAAAGAACACCATCCCTGAGGGCATCCTGGTTCCTGTGGGATGGTTGTTCATTCACCCCACCTTTCACAGACAGGTCATGGAGTGGGGTCACGCTTCCAAGACTACAGGTCACCTTGGTATTAGGAGGACTATCGATCTCTTGGAATGCACCTTCTGGTGGCCTGGCATGCGCAAAGACATTAGGAGCTTTGCATCTTCCTGCACTATTTTTGCCCAGCACAAGACACCCCGCAGTAAACTACCTGGTCTCCTGTTTCCTCTTCCCATCCCCGACGCCCATGGAGCCACCTCTCGATGGACTTCATAGTCGAATTGCCCAAGTCCACAGGTATGGATATGGTTTTGGTAGTGGTAGATCGCTTTTCAAAGCAGTCTCACTTCATCCCTCTTCGAGGACTACCATCTGCTGCCAAATTATCTGAAACCCTCACCAAGGAGTTCTTCAGACTTCACAGGAGACCCCTAACTATAGTGTCGGGTCGGGGGTCTCAATTTGTGTCTACGTTTTGGAGAGCCTTCTGCAAAAAACTGGGTATCAAGTTACAGTTTTCCTCTGGCTACCACCCACAAACCAATGGGCAAACCGAGTGCACCAATCAGTCACTTGAACAATATATTTGCTACTTCATCTCTGATGCACAGGACAACTGGGCAGAACTTCTTCCTTGGGCAGAATTTGCACACAACAATTCTCGCAACGAGTCCACTCAACAGTCTTCCTTCATTAATTATGGATTTCACCCCGCCTCTTTCCCATGTCCTGTCCCCAACTCTGGGGTTCCTGCAGTGGAGGACAGGGTACGACTTCTTCAGCAATCCTGGGAGAAGATCCAAGACAACCTAAGACAGGCCGCTCTTCTCCACAATAAACAAGCTGATTGCCACTGCCGCGGTACTCCTAATTATTTTCCTGGCCAAAAAGTCTGGCTCTCCACGAGGAATACTCAGCTCGAGGTTCCCTCTCCTAAGCTGGCACCGAGACTCATTGGACCATTCCCAATTCTGGAGAGAATTAATCCAGTGGTCTACCGGCAAAAACTCCCTCCAACCATGAAAATCTCCTCGCCTTTTCACGTTTCGCTCCTGAAACCCTTTCTACCCGACAAATCCGTCACACACAGGAACATTTCTCCCCATTCCATCCTAGTGGAGGGTCAGGAGGAGTTCAAGGTCCAGGCCATCATCAATTCAAGGGTATCCAGGGGAAAGCTACAGTACTTGGTACACTGGAAGGGCTTTGGTCCAGAAGAACGGGAGTAGATATGCCGGGAACAAGTACATGCACCTAGACTGATCCGGGAGTTTCACCGCAAGTACCCCTCTAAGCCATCCTTGGGTCGCCCAGTGGTCTCCCCTCAAGGGGGGGGGGTACTGTCAGGACCACACGGTCCATGCCCACACCTTCCTACCTGCCGGAGCCAGCATCCCGTCATGGTGGCTCGCGCGGCCGCTCTCTCTGCTCCTCCGTCGGCACGCACCCGATCTGCGTGCTGCCTCCACCTTTCGGGAGCGCATGGAGGGGTTCGTCCTCACGTGCACCTCAGCATGCCTCGCTCCAACCCTGGGTGCGCGCGCGGCACGCACATGCACCATTTAAAGGGATCAGCACCTGCAATAATGCCTGGATTCATTTCAGATGGGATACACCTGAGCTTCACCCTGCCTCAGCCTATCACAGGTCTACCTATGTCTGAGCCCTCCTCCCTTCTCTCCCTGAATGGTACTCCTCTGTATATTAGTCTCATTCACCCTTTGATCGTCACTGAGCATAGACCTTCTATGCACCGTGCTCACTTGCAGCCTGAGAACCTGTTCTCGTTATCTCACTTACCTGTTGTGACCCTGCATTTACCTGACTTCTACGCTCTCTACTCCATGAACTTGGCTTACGGAAATCTTCTACGCTACGCTCTCCTATCCTCGACCACGGCTTACGGATCTCGACCACTCTACGCTCTTCAATCCCAGACCATAGGCAAGTACCCGCTACCCTCTCCACTCTCCTATCCTGACCCTGCTACATTAACGACTCTGCAATCTGGACCCACCCCCGTGGCTTAGGGCAGTGGTTATATATATACCCCACCTCGGCCCCTCGGATCAGTCCAGGTTGCAGTGAGCAACCGTGACAGGTCGCTGTCACGTGCATGCGTACACCCACCGATGGCATGCGCATACACAGACCCAACCCCTCTAAGTAGCTAAGCCAGACTGGGTACACACGCGCACACACACACCATCCAGCTGCAACAATGAGTTCAGAAGATTTAAAGCACACCAAGAGAACAATATTTTCCTGTGACCCGAGCAGAGCAGTCTATAATTTCTTTTTCACACAAACATACTGTAAGCAGACAGGGTGTGCGCCAAGCACGAGTGTTGTAAGTTCAACTTTTTGGGGTTTTGTCACTGAAATAGTATTTTGAGTTTCATGTTTTTGATTGAATTAAAGACTTTTGAGAATACAATTTCAGTGACAAAGTACAAAGAAGTTTCACTTACAATGCACATGCTTGGCACAGACTCCCTTTTTTTAAATGTTGAATCTGACACCTATTTTCTGTAATGTTTTTTATAAAACAATTTTAAGAAAATACAAAAAAGTGTCATGATGAAGTCCACTCATTTTTGGAGCCTTTGTGACTTACAAATCAGAACTACATTTAATTTGTAAAAGGTGATTCATTTGAACTTTTGTCATAAGAACCTTTAGCTAGATCTGCTTTGTCTGTGTACAGTTACAGAAACAAAGTTCCAAGTGAATTGCAAGTGTTAACACATTCAACATTTAACATATTTAAATTAAAATGGCAGGATTTCTTAGTAGATAAAGAAATGTTGAAAATCTTATTTTCATGCTGTTTATTATTGTTCCATGGGGAAATTTACCAAGATATTTACCAAGATATGCCTAGGCCTAGACCCGCAGAAGTCCATTAACAGGACATTGCTAATGGGATATTAATAACGGGACATTATCAAAATCATAAGCAACTGTTATTTTCCCTGAAGTTAATGCATATCAACAAAGCTAATTATATGGAAAAACATTGACCGTTATACAGTATATCACATCACAGGCTTATGCAGGACAGGAGGAACATCTCTTTTGCATAACATTAACGCTAACAGCTATAATAGTTAATGCAATGCCCTTTCCGATGAAAACAGCATTTAACACTGTGTTAGAAAGCTTTGAAGACACCCGTCATTACTTAATGAGGAGTTACCTAAGGTTAACGCTTTGTTGAGTCAATAGCGGACCACTGTGGATCTGGGTCTCAGTGCCTTAATAAAGGTTGTTTATTTTAATAGATGGCTTGCCATTTGGTGGACATAAGATCAAAACCAAAACCAACTGGAACAGTATTTATTTATTTAAAACATGATATTCACCAAAAAGTTCAGTACTTGAGTGTATGTAGGAAGGATACCTGTGATAGGGTGAAGTCAACCCCTATCAGTTATGCCTGGGAGACATACATCTGAGTGCTTCATCCAGCACTCAGAAGGTTAACTCAGGAGGAAAATCTGGGTAATCAGGATGTAGCAGACACCTGATAACCAGCAGGGTATATAAGATGTTGTTACTGGTAGTAGCTGCGGCTCTCAGACCACAGAACTCTGCTATGTGAGCTGCTAGCCAGATGGATTCCCAACTAACTCTTTCAACCAAAGTAAAAATTGTTAATTTGTTTTCCTGACTGCTTAATATACATTTACGGTTTGGTAAATGGTTTAGCCAGCCAGCCAGCCTGATAGATAGGCCTGGAGTGTTAGTCAGTTCTCCCAATGTGGAGCAGGTTTTGTTTTGGTGATTAAAGGGACAGTGTGCCCACATGTTATGTTATGCTGTGGAGAAAATAAAGCCACTCAAAGTTTTCATTAACCTGAAAGTACACGTGTGGACTATTCCCTGACCTCCGCTACAGGCCGTCCTGCCACAGGTGGTGTAAGAAGTGGGATATAGACTGCCCCTGTATCCGAAGGGCCACACACTTTTTAAAAAAATGGAGGACATTTTTTCAAGGTTCCTGGATTAACAGGCCCAGCGAGATGAGATACAGGCTCAGCAAACAGAAAAGCTCCTCCAAATGCTGGCTCCAGGTCCAGCCCCAGTCAGACCGGAGATTCCAAATAACCCACCGTGATGCTGCCTAAAATGAAGCCAACCGAAGACCCAGAGGCATTTCTCCTCACTTTTGAAAGGGTAGCCACGGTCCATGGCTGGACAGTTGATCGCTGGGTAACGAGTCTGGCTCCACTCCTCATAGGAGAAGCTCAGGCAGCCTACCTGGCTTGTCCAGCAGACGAGGCCATGGACTATCAGCAACTAAAGGCTGCTATTCTGGATCGCCTAGGCCTCACCCCAAAGACCTACCAATAGCGGTTCCGGATGGTCAAATATACAAACAGAGACAAACCCCGGGTTATAGCCCACCGCTTGGTAGACTTATGTACCAGATGGATACAATCAGAGAAGCATAACAAGGCAGAGATACTTGAACAATTTGTGCTCGAGCAGTTCATACAAATACTGCCCCCCTCCTCCCGCTCCTGGGTAAAAAGACATGCTGCATTTTCCCTGTATTCAGCGGTCCGCTTGGTGGAAAACTTCCTTGGTGACGACAGCCAACAGGAAAGCTGGGATCAATACGTGCAAACACCAGCAGCTCTCCTGTGATGCCAGAGGCAGGAGAGAAGACAATCGAGGGGTCTACAACCCGCCAGCTCGGGAGGTCAAGTCACCCCAGTCGGAAGACCCTTTCCCATCTTGGAGGGATCCTGGTACAGACTCCCGCAGAAACGCCCGCTCCGGACCTGACACAATTGGATCACCAAGGGGAGGATGCCACTCCAGGTATCCCCCGAAAGCCTGGACTCCCGGATCCCATCCGGTGGAGAGGTTTCCACCACCAAACAGAAGGGAGGACCCCATCCCACAGTGGAGAGGGCCAAATGCCGAACCCCGGCGACAGCTTCCGCTGACGATCGAGGATGCGGACTCTGGAGATGATGATATGGAATGTTCCTATGGCAGAACCACTGCCACTGCTTCTCTCCGAAGGGACCATGATCCGTGGTTTGTCCCGGCATCTCTGGAGGGGAAAACCATAACAGCCCTGGTGGACTCGGGATCTGGAAAAACCCTGATCCTAGAGGGCCTCATTCCCAACCACCGACTATCTTATGACGCTCCATGGAATATCGAATGTATCCATGGTGATACAAAGAAATACCCAACGATGACCATCCTCCTCCGCATCAATGATCGGGAGGCTAGACTGCTAGTAGGAGTTGCTCCGTGGCTACCTGCTCAGGTTTTACTTGGCCGAGACTGGCCCCACTTCGGAACATTGTTGACCCCTACTCCTACAGGGCCTACCTCCCAGTTCCAGAGAAGCCCGGGGACTTGTTCCCTTTTTCCCCAGAGATCTTTCCCCATAGACACCGCGTCCCAAAGACATGTAAACAGAGACGTGCGGAAAGAGGACTGGTTAAGAAAGGCTGGAACTCTGGGTAACGTTAGTCTGCCCAAAAGACTGCAAGTCATGGCAGGAGAAGACCAGGGTGGAGAAAAGATAGATATGGGAATTTTGCCAGACCTGGATCTTCCTGACTTCCCTCAAAGGCAGAGGGAAGACCCAGCTCTGGCTAGACAATATGAGAAGGTGGTAGGGGTCAACAACAAGATAATGGATGAACAAGGTGTAAGAGTGTTTCCACATTTTTAACTATTGAATGACATCCTATATTGTGTGAATAAGGTTACACAAACAGGGGAGGTCATTCGACAGATGCTAGTCCCTAAAGGTTTGATTAAAACAGTGTTAACCCTAGCCCATACTCTCCCATGGAGTGGACATTTGGGCAGAGATAAGACCACGGACCGCATCTCGTCCGGGTTTTACTGGCCAGGCATACATGGTGACATCATGAAACTATGTGCGACATGTTCTGAATGCCAGTTAACTAGCCAAAAAGGACAGAAGCCGGCTCCCTTGGTTCCTCTGCCCTTAGTGGCAGTCCCATTCGAGAGGATTGGGGTAGATCTGGTCGGACCTTTAGAAACCTCTGCGAATGGACATAAATTCATACTCGTTGTCGTAGATTATGCCACCAGATATCCTGAGGCCTTCCCTCTGAGATCAGCCACTGCTAAACAGGTTGCTCACAGGCTGTTGGAGCTGTTCTCTAGGGTAGGACTTCCCCAAGTAATGTTAACTGACCAGGGAACAAATTTCATGGCGAAGTTAATGCAGGATGTCCTGAAATTATTGGAGGTTAAATCCGTCCGAACCTCAGTCTAGCATCCTCAGACTGATGGGTTGGTAGAGAGGTTTAACCGTACTTTGAAAACCGTGCTTAGGAAGTTTGTTGACACTGAAAAGCGAGCTTGGGATGAACTTCTCCCTTTCCTGTTGTTTGCAGTACGAGAAGTTCCCCAATCATCCACAGGCTTCTCCCCCTTTGAGCTCCTTTATGGATGCCAACTTTGGGGTATTCTCGACCTACTGAAGGAATCCTGGGAGGAGGAGCCCTCCCCCTCCAAGAATACCCTCCAGTATGTCATAGACCTTAGAAACTGCCTAGACATGATAGGTGGTTTGCTAAGGAAAAGCTCAAATCTGCTCAAGAACGTCAAGAGAGGCAGTATAACCAAAATGCACACTTAAGGGTCTTCCAACCTGGGGACCAAGTGATGCTGCTACTACCAACATCAGAGAGTAAACTCCTTGCGAAGTGGCAGGGTCCTTTCCAAGTTCGCCACCGCGAACCCTGGAAAACAATGAGATCGCTGTTCATCCACCCTCGGGAAGGCGAGACGGATTTGGGTCCACAGCCTCCAAAGGGTAGAATGTACAATGACCATCAGGTTCCCATGGGAGGACAGTTACTGCACCGACACACTTTATTCGAGCAAATACCCAGTATGTACCTGGCAGATACCTGGAATGTGCCGCTCCTCACCTCTGACAAGCCCCGTTGCGTTTGCCTTCCCAGCCTGGGTTCATGCCTGGCTGACGGGCGGCTGATCTGTTAAATGATAATGATTAGGAATTAATAGGCTGCAATGCTTCGCGTGTCTACCAGATGGCATAAATTCATGAACTGTAATGCAGTATATATATATACTGTGCAGTATTGCAGCCAGCGGGAATAAAATGCTTCAATCCCTGTCTGGAAAATAACCCAATGCACTCGGGCAGAAAACAGTCACAAACCTCAATACACCCGTGTATACCCGAATTCGTGGGACTAGCCGAGCTCGAATAAAGTGTGTCGCCAGTGTAACAACGGAACAAAGGTCAGACCTACTAGAATTACGTGACCAGTTCCCAGATGTTTTCTCTGAGCTGCCAGGGCAGACTGATTTAGTGTCCCATAGGATTGAGACAGAACCTGGCGTAAAAGTACGGTCCCGTCCCTATAGATTGCCAGAGGGAGATAATAGACATGTTGGAATTGGGCGTGATCGAAGAGTCCCACAGCGAATGGTGTAGCCCTATAGTGTTGGTCCCTATACCAGATGGGAAGGTGAGGTTTTGCGTGGATCTCCGAAAGGTAAATGCTGTATCCAGATTCGATGCATACCCAATGCCTAGGGTGGATGAATTGTTTGACTCTCTTGGCAAAGTAGAGTATATCTCCACCCTAGATCTCACGAAAGGATATTGGCAGATACCTTTAGCGGAAGAATCCAAATGCAAAACTGCCTTCGCCACCCCTCTCGGTTTATACCAATTCGTCACTATGCCATTTGGATTACATGGGGCTCCAGCCACGTTCCAAAGGTTAATGGACAAGGTGCAACGACCCCATAGGAAATATGCCGCGGCCTACTTGGATGACATTGTCATCTATAGCAGGCACTGGCAGTCCTATATAAAAAGGTTAAGGGCAGTCCTAACGTCCTTAAGAGAAGCAGGGCTCACTGCCAATCCAAAAAAATATGCCCTGGGGAAAGCCACTATAAAATTCTTGGGCTATACTGTTGGGGGAGGGATAGTAAGGCCACTAGCCAGCAAGGTGGCCGCCATAAAGGAAGTCCCCAACCCACAGACAAAGACAACGGTCCGCTCCCTTTTGTGGTTAGCAGGGTATTACAGGCGGTTTATACCAATTTTTTCAGAAATTACTGCACCCCTATCAGATCTAACAAAAAAGAGTGCCCCGACCCGGTCTTCGGAATGCCAAAACGCCTTTGACGTGTTAAAAAAGTGCCTGTCAGAGGGCCCCGCTCTTCGGAGCCCAGATTTTAAAGAGCCCTTCATAATCCATATGGATACCTCCGAGGTAGGACTGGGAGCAGTGGTGTCCCAACATTTTGATGGTGTTTGACACCCCATATTGTTCATCAACCGGAAACTGTTACCAAGGGAAGTAAGGAATTCAGTTATTGAGAAGAGTGCCTTGCTGTAAAATGGGCAATTGAGGCCTTGAGACATTGTCGTTGGAGTACACTTCATCCTGGTCACTGACCATGCGCCCTTGAAATGGTTAAACACCATGAAGGACACAAACTCAAGGTTGACCAGGTGGTATATGGCCCTCCAACCCTTCTCTTTTGATACACAGCATAGGCCTGGGAAGGACCATGGAAATGCTGATTTCTTTTTTGCCAAGAGAAGGAGTCGGGCTTCAGCCGTGTGGGGCCCTAGCCACACACAAACAGGGGAGGTATGTGACAGGGTGAAGTCAACCCCTATCAGTTATGCCTGGGAGACATACACCTGAGTGCTTCATCCAGCACTCAGAAGGTTAACTCAGACCACAGAACTCTGCTATATGAGCTGCTAGCCAGATGGATTCCCAACTAACTCTTTCAACCAAAGTATGAATTGTTAATTTGTTTTCCTGACTGCTTAATATACATTTACGGTTTGGTAAATGGTTTAGCCAGCCAGCCTGATAGATATGCATGGAGTGTTAGTCAGTTCTCCCAATGTGGAGCAGGTTTTGTTTTGGTGATAAAAGGGACAGTGTGCCCACATGTTATGTTATGCTGTGGAGAAAATAAAGCCACTCAAAGTTTTCATTAACCTTAAAGTACACGTGTGGACTATTCCTTGACCTTGGCTACAGGCCGTCCTGCCACAATACCTATCCCAGATCTACAACCAAAACCTACCGCGAACATATAGGGGAAAGGTGAGGAGAACCATCCCTGGACAGAAACACAAGCAGGAGAAGGAATGTTGGCTACCAGGGTGTTACGATCTGTTTATCAGGCTTTATTTAAAAATAAAGGTTTTTAATTCCTATCTGAATTTTTAGAGCTGCAGGTAGCTAACTTTGATTCCTTACTGATTTCTTACAGATGCAGGGAGCTAATTCCACAGTCATGGAGTGGTCTTTGAACAAGCTCCTCTTCCAGCTCTTTTGACCTTAAGCCGAGGCTCAATCAGTTGAGAGGTGAAGGCAGATCCAAGTTCCTGATTGGAGGTTACTAATACCTGGAGGTAAGCTGCTGTTCTGGAGGTAAAGGGGGGAAAGTCCATGGGTAGCTTTAAAGCCAGGGTTAGAATCTTACAATGTACCCTTTGCTTCACCTGGAGCCAGTGCAGATCTTGTAAATCTGTTGATATATGATCTCTCTTTGCATTGCCTGCTATAAAACAGACAGTGGAATTTTTTCACCATTTTCAGGACTTTGATATTATATTTTTGGAGACTCATCAGCAGAGAATTTGCAAAAGTCCTATCAGGAGAGGACAAAGGCCTGTGCTATTTGTAAGTTGGCTTTCATGAGAAATGCCTTAATTTGTCACAGCTGATGGATATTAAAGTATAATAGCAGTGTTTTACAATAGATGCAATATGAGGCTGATCACTTATGTTTTTATCTATAATAGCTCCAAATCTTCTAACATTCTCTTTCCTAGTGATGATGGAGTGAGTTATTGATTTTTAGATCGTTTAAGGTATTACTCAAAGTTTGTCCTAAAAATCCATAACTCGTACATCATCTCTTCAGAGCATGTATGCTCTCCTACAGTATTTATTGTATATTGACATTTGTCAGTTGTCCATTGTATTGTATATGTATTGTCTTGTATTTTAAATTGTCTGAACTCCTATTTTTAAAGTGATATGTTAATGGCTACTTGTAAAAAAAAAAAATATTAACTCTTTGGGTACCATAAGGAAGGGGCTGCTGTTCTTCTGGGATTGCGACCATGTGAATGGCAGAATGTTCAGGCTTATGATGTTGAGTGTATCCTAAGGCCTAGTAATAGTGAGAACCTCTATACATATTTGCCAACATCTATAGTACCAGCAACAAATGGGTTACTGGAACAATGCCTACATCTGTTTAGCATGTACATAACTAGGAAGTTTGTTATCATGGACATTCATAAGATAAAGTTTATCAAATTTGCATGGTGAGGCTAGAAAAAATGTTTATTCTGAGATTGCTGCCATTTGTGTGATTTTTTTTTCATACAGTATGATGTGAATGTCTAACATTCACCAAATCTGCAAAAGTAAGCACATGCTTTACACATAAAACACTTGGTATCTGAACCAATACCTATCCAATAATTGTTCTATTCTAGTCCCTGGAAAAATATTGCACATTTAGTAGCATCATACTCGTAGGATATGGAGGGATACATTCTCAAAGGTCCATTAAATCAAGGCTTTTTCATTCTCTCCCTTCCTCTATAGCACAATCACTTCAGTATTTCGGTGACAGGCTTAGATTAATTCCAGTTAGGTATGACTTAAATAATGTTGCATTACATTACATTAATCTTAGGTTATAATTTGCTACATTATAAATGTAGCAAAGGTTATTGCACTTGCTGGTACGTATTAGTTGTATATACTTTGGTACTCTCCATTATCACTTTCATTTAATTATATGAAAAATCTGTGATATTCTACATTATGTAACGGTGTTCCCCACCCCCCAATCGCAGATAGGGGCCATTACATGATGTGTGGTGCATATAGCTGCTGGCAACAGGAGGGCCGAGTTGTCCGCGATGACTTGGGGACACAGGAACAGGGTTCATACCCCACACAATACTTAGCAGTGCAGCGCCTCCATCTGCCGTAGGCTCCATGGAAATGGAAATTATCTCTCACGGTAGAACTGATTACCTCTCCCCCAGTTAGATCGGAGATATCTTGCAAAACAGGAACGGTTTATAACTGGTTTTTGGTCACTGGCAGGTAAGATATCACCAGAGGGTGGCAGGGAGCTGGGCTGGAAATAGGGCACGTGGCACACAGCGCACTGAGCTGATGCCTGCAGTTCTCCTCCTGTGACTCCACATACTGCACATACCCCCAGCATCTGGTAGGTCCCATCCTCATTAGTGGCCACCGCTACTCCGCCAGGCAAGTGGTGAACATTGTCCATGTCCTCAAGAATAATTTGCATTATAGGGCAGATAAGGCAGCTTGCAGACACAACCAGCAGTGGTGAGAGTGAGATGGTATCTGACTCCTCACATCCTGTTGCTCCTTCAGGGCACACCCAGCTCCTCCCCCTGGTAAATAGTATAGTCCAATCCAGAGCAAGGAAGGAGGAGGGGTTTGAGCAGCTCGTGCTGTGTCTTGCAAACTGTCAGCCAGCAAAAGCTTGCAACTGGTTGCAACTTTTGCAGAAAAGCACATGAATTCCCAGGTAAGGCGGGAAATGCCATTTTGAGTACAATCAGTTTCTGGAACCACCATTTAAAAGCACACAGTCCAGCACAACGCGGTCTCCTTGAGAGCAAAACCACCATCTTGTGAGGACTTGTGTGAACAGGCGTGACCCACTTTTCTTCAGTAAGGGGCCACACAAAGTAAAACACCATTCTTTCTGTTGAGAACCACGCACCCTGGGGCAGCTTCAGGGATCACCTCACGAACCGTTACTGCAATAGTCATGTTATTGCTGGGTGCACAGGGGTCTCTGATCTCACCTCAGAGTCCCTGTCCCCTTGATGCTAACTTCGTTGGTGGATACAGAAGGGTATCACGCTCCCTGGTCCCTATCCCCAGGGGGTCGCCCCAACTACAGTGTCAGGATGGGCCTGCAGGCTCCCTGGTGTAGCCTCAGGGATCCGTTATTCCCCATCCTTTTCCGGGTTATCTGATAGGCAGGGTATCCATGCTCCCTGACACATAGCCACCAGGGGTTTGCTCCACATAGAACGTCCTTTTTAGGGTAACCCCCTCCCTAGGGAAGCTTCAGGGAGAGATTCCCCCTCTAGAGAGTCTGCCTGCTGCTGCAAAAGTCCCAAACACTGCTGCATGGATCACTGTCTCTGAAAACCTGTCCTGTTGGTAAAACCTGTCCTTTCTTGGGGAGCAGTTCCATCTCAGCAGCGCCTCCAAATGTAACCCTTTTATCATACCCCCACTAGATGAGATTGGGGGTATGCTCCTTGCTTGTTACTTCAAGTGGTCTGGGTGCTGCCACCTGCTTGCAACAGGAGGGCTAAGGGCTCCGCGGTGGTGTGGGGAGAGCAAGGACAGGGAACAGGGGGGAACAGATTACCTTGATCTCTTGGTATCTCCTGATGGTGCAGTGCCTCCAGCCAGTGAGGATCTCCTGTTGATCTTCAGGGGATGAACCCCCACTGACACTCTTTCATAACCAGAGACATGAATCCACACAGCAATGTCTTTTTCTGTCTTTATTCAGCAGACTCCATCACAGAGAAACACTTCTCTCATGCAGTACTCATCATCATTCCTGCTTCCTACTCTCTTTGCCTAAGCTGCATGATATCCCCTCCCTTCCCACCTAGCATGGGGGAAGGGAGAGACAGTTTCTTCATAAGACCTCTGCTCTCTAACTCTCTCTCTTGTCTAACTGAACAACTAAATTAGGAGGCATGTCCCAATTTGAAGATCTTTGGGGAGTGTTTCTAACTCTGACTCATTATAAGCCAGAGCCGGATACAGATTGGCCCACACAGAGTAGGGAGCGTTCGAACCAATATACACCCCTTAGATTGACAGCCTCAGAATTCCCAGGCCCGCCCTTGAATATTGATACAACATTCAATGCTGAAATACACATACAGGCCTAATAATGGATTTAACCTTTCCACTGCCTGCACTAACAGGACTGACAGAGGAAAGGCCCAGAAACAGAAGTAACTGCTGGGAGGCTATGTTACAGGTAGAATAGAAGCCAGGTGGTACCCCGCCACAGTTATAACAGTTATAATGTGAGATTCTGCATTATCAGTGGCAATAACCTATGCTACATCTGGAATATACATGTAATATGGACTAGCGGCTGTTTAAAACAACGCCTATTTTAAAAATAGGAATACATCTCGGTTACCTCATTTATTTGCATTCAAAAATAACTATCAACATTTCTTAACTTAGGCTACTGACACATGTAATTGGATAACAGAACATACTGTAGTGTATCTGGGACTGAAGGTTATAGTTAGGCTACTAATATAAAGCATATACATAATACATATACAGTAAGAGATCAAGCATTGAATGTATGTTTGGCTACTGTTAAGTTATGCTTTCTAGATTTATGTCCGTACCTACTGTAACTATACAAGGATGAATGTAGTGGTCCTCATATTGGAAATGCTTCAAATCTTGGGCAAAACTTGTGAAAAAATTGTTCACTAAATGTATTAAACAATCTTAATAAGTGTCTTGTGTTTCAGTTTAGCCGCTGGGAGAGAGATAAACCGTTCACTGTTTTTAAAAGCATAACTCAATTCTGACTCCAACAAAAGCAAATATAAATCCAAATTTCCTTTGCTAAAACACATGCATTGAAATAAATATTGTCAGAGGAAATCATGCAGCTAAAAATAATTAGGTATGCTGAAACCTTTAGCTCTATTTCCAGTGGACATTCTTGGATAATATTTCTTTCAGTATATTGATCAGATTAAAACTTAGTGAAAAGCACTATACACAAAGTACTGACTTGATTTAATCAAATCATTAATTCTATTTTTTCAATCTCCAAAGTTTGAGTTTAATTTGATTCCAAGGACTAAGGGGACATTTTCTTCTTCAGCTGTAACCCCCATTCTAAATTATTGTAGAATATATATTTATGTCTTTCATACTTTAAAATATTGTTACCCAATATAATTTGTAATTATACGGCCAAAAAGCTTTTAAATTCAACTAAAACCTATGATAGTATTTAAATATTATTAGCAGTGTTGATCAAAAGAATGATCAGAAAGATTTCCCCCTATATTCAGCACTCAATGTCATATAAATTATCTACTAATGGACACAATAGCCCTGCAGTGAAATGCTGCAAATCTGGTCAGTATCCCAGAATCACCGAAGAAATCAAAAATAATAAAACTTTATTACTTCTATATAGAGGGTTAAAAACACAGATGCATTATTAAAATCCCCATACTAATGTGGCAAATAGGAGTAAGTAATCTGAGAATAGGTAGGTCTTAATGACTAATATCTCTATATACTCATATTATACATCCAGTGTAGGTCTATTTATTCTAACTGGCAACAATTCTCTAATTGTCTCAGTGAACAACCTTAAGGATATATTTTTTATCAATCAGAGGTCAGACTCATGTAGCAATAATACACCTAAAAACACATACTTTTTCGATTATTATCAGTCAGTATACATCTTAAAGGAGCATTGTCGCACTGTGAGATATAGTGTGTGTCAATACAGCAAATAAACGTCCTCTATGGGAGTGATGTTGGCATTTAAGGTGGCCTGAGGATATGATAAACATCTCTCTCCGCCTATCCTATGTGAGAAAATGCAACATAATGCTGAAATAATCCCTGCATACACCACCTACAAAATACATCATAGATATAGGCTAATGACACCAAACAAACACAGTAGATATTAGTTACACTTTCAATAAGCAAATGCTGCAACTTTGTCTCCTTAGTAAGAATAAGCGTTGGCAGAATTCAGGTGTAAAAACCGCTACAGATACAAGCCTGCTCGTAAACCAGGTAGTTGGATGTCGCCACTTCGAGTGACGTCACAGATGTGACGCCCTAAGTTCCCGACGCACGTTTCACGTGTTCACCACACTTCATCAGAGGGAGGAGGTATAGGAGTATAGTCTCCTTGGTGATCATTATATACTCTCAATGGAGTGTGTGGTTCAGCCCACAGCCTACGGTAGGTGGGGTCTGAGCCAATTAGTTCAAGCTAAACCAGGAGGTAAGGCGAACTCAGATGCACCCATATCTAATGTTTAACCAGTGAGGTATTAGCTGATCATTTCTGTGTGATTAATGACTGAAAACAAGGGTATTAGAGCAAAGTCTTGTATTGATCCAGGTAAGTATAATGCGTAATATGTGTGTATATGATTATATAAAATTAAATAAAATCAATAAATATTACTTGTGTGTGTATTATTGTTTGACAATGCTTTATTACTGATGTGTGTACTATGAAACACAAATATACATGGATACTGATGGGTGTTATGTAGAAATGTTACTCAAATATGATAACCTGCCCCTAATGGTCAATGCAGGTCAAATTAAATCAAAATCATATCTCAAATGTAATATGTGTAATTTATAGGTATAGGAGTGATTGTATTGATTGCCCAAAAGTCAAAGTAGCTTACTTGTGCCTATATGAATCCTAAACCTAATATGATACCAGATCACATATAAATAATAGTAATACTAATAAATGTGAAAAAATAGTGTATTGGATAATAATATGTAAAACTATATCCAATTATATATATAGTGATGTAGGAGTGTTACTCGAATATACTGACCTGCCCCTGCCCGACCTGCCCCTAATGGTTAAAGCCGTGATGTCTCATTTAAGCACAAGTATCCGACGGGTCAATATCCTGGATTTAACATGGGGTTATTGGATTAACAGATGAAGATAACGACAGAAAATAAAGAAAAGCAATAAATAATCACATAAAGAGAGAGAGCAGTGAAATCAGCGCTAATGCAGTAAATAAATATAGTGACTCTATAAGTGACAATATTATAACCAATACACTTTAAATTTAAAGTGGGGGCTGCCTAGGCAAAGAGGTTAACACAAACCAATACAAAAAGTACAAAGAAAAAAAACGGCGCCTCCAAAAAAATATATAAAAATAAATTCTGACCAAACATAAAGTCCAATAATGAATGGAGAGGAGTCCTGGGAGGAATCTTCAATTGAGTCTCTTAGAGGGACAAACAAACGTGTAAGACAAAAACAAAAAAGAGACAAAAAAAAAAGATCATAGTGCAACTCAAATAAAAACATAAAAACACTGTTAAGATAGGCAAGAAAATAATTACAAATTTAATGCAAATGTAAAATAAATAAAACAACATACACATGTAAGTTGGGCTAGAGACACTAATAAGGCTGTAACATCCAGTAGGAGTAAAATTGGAATCCTACTTACAGCAATGCTGAATGGTAAAGACCCGTAGAACAACTGTCTTTTGAAGTCAGACCGGAGCCTCTGCAAGGAGCAGCCTCCAGGGATCCACACTGCCGGAACGGCCACTGCTGCACCATGCTCAGACCTTTGGAGTGAGTGGGGAGTACCACAGGAAGGGTGATACAAGTCTCAGCCAAATGATGCCCCTGACGAAGTGACTGACGTCATGAAACGCGTAGGGTGGTCTTTTATTTGGCTGAGACTTGTATCATCCATTCCCGTATGTGGACTGTCCCCCTCAGACTTTGTTCCAGCTCTTTGAGCCTCATTGCCTTCCCGGGTGCTCTCCCTGCTCTCGCGCTGTGGAGTGACGTCATCGGCACATCGCGCGACCTGGTGGTCTGTGTGTATAGTGCCGGTGATCTCTCCAACAGCGTGCAGCCCCGGTCCTCCCCTGTGGTACTCCCCATTCACTCCAAAGGTCTGTGTGTGGTGCAGCAGTGGCCGTTCCGGCAGTATGGATCCCTGGAGCCTGCTCCTTGCAGAGGCTCCGGTCTGACTTCAAAAGACAGTTGTTCTACGGGTCTTTACCATTCAGCATTGCTGTAAGTAGGATTCCAATTTTACTCCTACTGGATGTTACAGCCTTATTAGTGTCTCTAGCCCAACTTACATGTGTATGTTGTTTTATTTATTTTACATTTGCATTAAATTTGTAATTATTTTCTTGCCTATCTTAACAGTGTTTTTATGTTTTTATTTGAGTTGCAATATGATCTTTTTTCTTTTGTCTCTTTTTTGTTTTTGTCTTACACGTTTGTTTGTTCCTCTAAGAGACTACATTGAAGATTCCTCCCAGGACTCCTCTCCATTCATTATTGAATAAATAATCACAGATGAAGAAAGAAGATGATGGAAGATTACAGAAAGAAGAATGTTGTTGCCTGTCCTGGATATTCACGGTGGATGGCGTTGGATTGTGTTTCGTGATGTCACGGTACGAGAACTTGCTGACTCCCCAGGATTCAGAGTGCCAAATCTTCTAAAGGTAAGATAAATATTGAATGTATGTACTTTTATTTGTACAGGTTTTTTTAATGGATTTTTCTTTTTTAATGTTTTTCATTGTCCATTGACTGCTAATGTATTAATCTGTACCTGTTTACGGGTACAGATGAATACAGTGGGAGCCAATGCATTTTTTGGCAAATGCATTTTTTCTATTGACTGTTTTATTTTCTATGTCTTTTTATTGTTTAGATTACATAGATTTGAATTGTGATGGTTTGTTTTTTTCTTTTTATAGATTGGTTACTGATTTTATTTAATGATATATTATGGTGGCTACTGGTTTTAATTAATGTGTTGCCTAGTGGTTGTATGAATTACATAGTTACTGTGACAAAGTTACTGACTCAGTAGGCTGGAAGAGAGAAAGAGTAGCAGCTGAAATCTGATTAATCAGGGGCTGTGCTCCTCAGTGAAACAAGGAAGTGTTTAAGACAAACACAGAGAGACAATGCTGAGAGTCACAGAGTGAGAGACTGTTTTTCCCAGAGAAGGGGGAGATAGAAGTGCTCCCCAGCTGCGGAAGCTGATACAGAGGAGTTCCCTGGGCTCAAGGTGGGCTGAGTTCCCTTAGGAAGAAAGGATGCTGTGGTGTGTAAATCAAACACCTTAAGCAAAGTATTGAGTGTCAAGTTTACCATGCCGGAGTTAAAATTGATTGTTGTAAAGATGTTGCCCTAAGAAGAATCAAGAAGTTTCAAACATTGTACAAGTCACGTGTGTTATATAAAGTCTGCCCATCGGGTGTGAAAGAGAGAGTGAAAAAAAACAGGGTGGCTGACGTCAAATGTTTGTTTTCTAATATATGTAAGCATACAAAACAGAGTCCTTTCAGGCCATACGATGATGATGACGATGACAATAACAACTCATACATGGCCCCAGGAAGAGAGTCACACCGACAGATGAAAGCTGCAGATGTGTGTCCCCAAAGACTCCAAATTAAACCGTGGCAACAAATGGCGATGTCCCTACACCAGACCAGAGATGAGCTACAGCACAGAGTGCATGGCACAATTGTCCCAGGAATGCCTAGGGATGACAAAGTTTACCGCTACCGCCAGATACAGAGAGCCGAGCAAATCAGAGAAAACAAGTACCTACTGGAAACTGTACTATGAGATTTCCCAGAAAGACGTTCAAAACTTCATCACAAAAATGGAAGTTCTCAGCAAGAGGCTCGCGCGCTCAAAGCAGAACTGGGTAAGGTAAAAGAATGTACACAAGAAAATGCTAAATTGCAGGAAGCCCTGGAGAGTGCAAAAGGAAGGCTGCATAAAGACCTCAAAATCTCCCAGAAAGAGATACACCTCCTCAACATAGAGCTGAAAAACTCACGCCATGAGGTCCACGCTCTCAGCACAGAGGACTGTGAATTGAAGGATGCTGAGGAAGAGACCCTGATTCGTTTAGAGATGGTAAAAAGAGCAAATACAAGTCTGAGACAGTAAAATTCAGACTTGACTGACCAGATCAGTGAAGGTGATAAGAAGCTTCACCAAGCAGAAAAAGTGAAGAAGCAATTAATCCAGGAAAAGTTAGAAGTGCAGGAAGCACTGCAGAATTCAGAGAGGGTGCAATGTGTCTCCCTGGAGCAGCACCCACAAGCAGCGCATCTACTGTACGGCAGAGCCAGCTGCAAGAGCTACGTGGAAGTCTACAAGCTGCCAAGGAGAAACCGCAAGTTCTACAGGGAGCAAAGGTCAAGGCTGCTAACCAAGTACAAGAGCTACAGGAACGACTGAGTACCCAGTATGTCCCCACAGAGCAACATGAGGAGCTGAAAGCCACACTGAGCGGCACCAGAGCGTTTCTGGAGGCAGAGCTTAGATGCCAGGTGAATGTATGCGAGGGAGCTGGAGAAGGTCAAGAAACTGGAGCAAGAGCTGGAGAAGCAGAGAGGCATTTCCATTCCCACGAGTCAGTATGCCAAGGAGAAAGAGGCCTGGAAAACAGAAACAGCAGTGATCCTAGCGACAAAAACTGCAGAGCTCCAAAAGATGAAGGAGGCGCTGATGCAAATCCAGAGCAAGCACTGGGAAGAGGTGAAGGCCCTGAGAGGGGACTGGCAGGATCAGATTGAAGAGTTGCAGATGCAACATACAGCACGCCGAGAGGGAGGAGATGTCCGTCAGGTGGCCTGCCTGACATTGCACCATGAAACTGAGATGGTTCTTTTGAAAGTTCCTTGTACTGTCCCTGAATATATTTGTATATAGTTACCATATCCCCTTTTAGACGCCTCTCTTCTAATATAAATAAATCTACTTTAGCTAGCCTCTAACATTTAAGAGTTAAGTTACATTTGCCATACCCTTTAATAATTTGGTGGCTCTCCCTTGTTCCATAATGTTTTTTCTAAGGAGTGGTGCCCACAATTGTACTTCATATTCAAGGTGTGGTCTTTTTAATGCTTTGTAAAGGGGCATACTTATGTTTACTTTCCTTCCATCCATTGCCCGTTTAATGGCTTTGGGCACTATTGCTAAGCTTGCTGTCTACAAGCACTCCTAAATCCTTCTCCATCAAGGAGTCCCCCAATTTATCCACGTTTAATTTGTATTTCGTCTGTTTATTCTTGCTTCCCAAATGCATAACCTTACATAACTAATTGTTGTGTTGGTTACTGCTTTTAGGTATTAAATGTATTTTTTGGCTAGTGGTTTGATTTATGTAATTGATTGTATAGTGGTTTTAATTATTTTATTGAATGCCTAGTTGTTATATTTCTTTAATTGATTGTCTAGTGGTTGTATTGAGTTAATTGCTTGGTTGGATAGTGCTTTCAATTTTTCTTTATGGGTGTTTAGGTGCTTGTTGTATCTGTTTTACTGTATTATTTTGTATTTTTGACATTCATGCTTTTGTATTAGGGTGACCATTGACTGCTATAGTAGCTTTCATGCCAATATTATATTGGTATGATGTGATACAATGCCTCTCAATGGATACTGGGTGGGTTGTTAGGCCTCCCGGGTGGGTAGTGGGGGAGGGTGGGTTAACCACTTAATTACTATATCGGTTATTGACTGCTAAGGCGATTAAGGGGTTAGGGGCCATTAGATTGTATTTTTTTTTATGTATTGCTGCTGGCATTGGAGGACATGGCCCTGCAGGATGCTGACAAGGATGCCCTTCATGTTGGCAGGGGTAAGTAGAATGGTTTTTATTTACTTTATTTATGCTGGCTGGCTAATGTGTTTAATACTGGGCAAATAATCTATTATCTATATCTGGATAATAGTTATTTTGCACATTACTGTACTATATGCGTTTGGAGCAACACGCCGAGTAGCCACATAAAGGGGCCTATATCTCTGGAAGCAGGGGGTCCCCGGACCTAAAACCAAAGCGGTTCACCTCCGAAGACCCCCTGCACATCTACACTATGAGAAAAACACCCATATCAATAAACCTATCCGCTATGGTAATGAAGCAGCAGTAATGTATTTTTAATAATAGTGTACGGGATCAAGGGGTCCTCTGAGCTGAACCACATTGATTTCAGCCTCATATTACACTCACCCTTGCCCGGCTTCCATGATGAAAGCCATCCTCATCTTCATCACCGTCCATGCCCCCCTCCGATGCTGCAAAACATAAACAAGAATAAAAAGAGCCAATGTAATGTCCACTAACCCTTTAATCACCTAGCGGTTATTAACCGCTATAGTCATTAAGGGATTAACCCACCCTCACCCACCACTCGGGAGGCCTAAACACCCTCCCCCACTACCCACCCCATGAGGCCTAACCACCCTCACCCACTACCCACCGGGAGGCCTACCCACCCTGGCAAGGGGACAATACCCCCTTTCCCCACCCCGCTACCCACAATAAACATGATTATATTTAATAAAAAATACATAACCCACCCCCTGTGCCCCCCCATAAATACATGGTTTATTCGTTTACATACAGGGTTAATACCCCATGCCCACCGGAGTCCCCGGTGGTCATGGCGGGTGCCGCAGGCCCCATAGTGGCCCAGAAAAGTGGTGCACACAGGGTCTGGAGTCCTACGGGTGGTCCCTGTCAGGTGCCGTGGTCCTCCAGGTGGTCTCCGCGGGTCACCGTGGGCCCCAAATGGGGTCTCCATGAGTGGGCCCGCGGGTGTCTGGGGGTCCCCGGGTCAGCTCCACAGGTGTCTGAGGGTCCTCGGGGGGTTTGCACAGGGGTCTTGGGCCCTCGGGTGGTCCCTATGTTTCCGCGGGGCCCCCACAAATTTGGGGCCCCTGGTTCTTCCCCGAAGGTGTCCCCTGTGAGTCCACAGCCTGGTACACGTGGGCATCCGGGGAGTCCTCAGGTGGTCTCCAGCTCCCCGCAGACCTAAGGAACCAACCCTGTATTTAAAATAAATAAACCTCGTCCTATACATTTAAAGAAATAAATAGCCCCAACCCCCAACCCCCAAACACATACAGTACAGTAATGTGCAAAATAACTATTATTTATTTATTTATATGGATAATAGATTAATTTGCCCATTATTAAACACATAAAACAGCATCAATAAAGTAAATAAATAGAGTTCCACTTACCCCCTGGCAATGAGATGCAGTCCGGTCATGAAACGAGCTCCATTGGCAAAAGAATACATTGAAAATAGTTTGAGAGGCCAGTTAACACCTTAATCACCTTAGCGGTTAATAACCACCAAAATAATTAAGGAGTTAACCCACCATGCACCAATACCAACCTTACACCCATTCATTTGTACAGTGTGTAATATATATATTGTCCTATGACATAAATTGTTAGTTCAATAAAAAAGGTATCACCTAATACTGAAGAAATCATTTATTCTGCACTATCGCAACTGGACTAAAACGGCTATTTTCTGCTTTATATATATATTTCTCCTTGTTGTTCCCACCTATCCCCCCGTCCCTCGTCTCCCCCTCTTCTTAAAAATAAAAATGGTTTATTGGTTTATCGCATACGTTTCGCAGTCATGTGCCTATGACTCTTTATTCTTTGTACTACTCTGACGGTTGTTACTATCTGTATATCTCCTGCACAATTCCAATAAAGGAAAAAGATTGTTTAAAAAAACAAAAAAAACAATGGTTTGGTTTTAGGAATTGAATAATGATTTGTGTTATTGATTTTGATTGGATTGTAATTGATTTTTGATTAGATTTATTGATTGATGGTAAATATGTTTATGTTTACTTCCTTAGTTTTTGTATTTTGTTGGTAATTGTTTATTTATTTTTAACATTGATTTGGAATATTGTTACGTGATGCACAGATTAATTGCAACATGTACACACTAAAATGCAATTGTTTGATTGAAAATTGGAATATATGTATTTGCTGTTTTTTTATGGTAGATGAGAGATCATTTATTTAGCAATGAGCTGCTGGTTTCATTTTGGATTGCAATGTGCTGGTTTGGAGATTGAGATGTAATGTTTTAATTTCTGCATTATTCTGTATCTATATATATATATATATATATATATATATATATAAATAAATATATAAATATATATATATATATATATATATATATATATATATATATATATATGCAAATATAACTGTATGCTCATCTGCATGTCTTAGGCAGGTCTGCAACCCCGCCTTTCCCCATTATCACCCAGCATACAGCACTTCCACTGCAGCAAGGGATTCTGGGAAATGACATGCAAATGAGCACACAGTGTCACTTTTTGCCTCAATAACCATTTTTAACATGGTCACAGCTTTGAGCACAGCCAGGGTTAAGGTGCATACCCAGAAAACCACCCACAGACAGCCGTTTCGAACTTGATGGGTCTCATCAGTGTGGGTTGATTTTACTGGGAATGCAAGAGAGGCTATGGGATAGGCTAAACCATAATACTGAGTTAAGTTATGGTGAGTAAAAAAAGTGACAAAAACCCTCCACAGGAAAGCAAATATGCAAATATAACTGTATGCTCATCTGCATGTCTTAGGCAGGTCTGCAACCCCGCCTTTCCCCATTATCACCCAGCATACAGCACTTCCACTGCAGCAAGGTATTCTGGGAAATGACATGCAAATGAGCACACAGTGTCACTTTTTGCCTCAATAACCATTTTTAACATGGTTCCCTATAGGCTTAAGCTTGCTGCATGGTCACAGCTTTGAGCACAGCCAGGGTTAAGTTGCATACCCAGAAAACCACCCACAGACAGCCGTTTTGACCTTGATGGGTCTCATCAGTGTGGGGTTGATTTTACTGGGAATGCAAGAGAGGCTATGGGATAGGCTAAACCATAATACTGAGTTAAGTTATGGTGAGTAAAAAAAGTGACAAAAACCCTCCACAGGAAAGCAAATATGCAAATATAACTGTATGCTCATCTGCATGTCTTAGGCAGGTCTGCAACCCCGCCTTTCCCCATTATCATCCAGCATACAGCACTTCCACTGCAGCAAGGGATTCTGGGAAATGTATATATATATATACAATACGATACCGTTTGGAAACGAAATCAGCAGGCAGCACTCCAGAATTGAACAAATAATTGTATTGTATTTATTTTTTCAATACACTTGTTTTTTCAATTCTGGACTGCTGCCTGCTGATTTCATTTCCAAACGGTATCATATTGCTTATTCTTCATTAAATGATCTGCACCCACACCAGTGACTATTATTACGGAGTGCTTTTTGTTCTTTTTCTATGATATATATATAATATATATATATTTATATATATATATATATATAAAAAGGAAAAAAGATGAGAGAGCGCACGCCCATAGCGTATAAAAGTTTTAATGAGGGGGAAGGGGGAGAGAGGGGGGTAAAAAACGCACTTACAAAAATGCAATAAAATCAAGCATATGTGATATATATAATCACCACCATCCGGTTTAACTGTAGACTCTTGGGGCAGTCCCAGGCTCCGTTGGTAAAGGAGCGATGTCACAGCAGATTCCCAGGGCTGGAAACACCATCCGGTCAAGCTGCAGACTCTTGGGGCCGTCCCAGGCTCCGTTGGCAAAGGAGCACCGTCCCAGCAGATTCACAAGGCAGGTGTGCTATAAAATAGTCCAAGAAAGAGGTCCCGTAATGATGGTGCCTGTAGCACTCGCGTCTGGATCAATACGCTCCAGCGCTTAGTGTAGACTCCAATGTCTGTGCGTCTGACGTCACAACGCTCCCTGACGCGTTTCGTCAGTCACGGCTAACTTTCTCAAAGGGATATCATGAGAGGGGGAGGTTCGGTATTATATATGCAACCTCATGATGGTAATTAAGAGAAATCCACTCCCCTACTCAGCTGCAATCGTTTTTCGTGCTGCTACACACTTATACACACATATTTACATGTAATACAGATAATTAACCCTAAAAGGATTGGAGGAGATTGTTGGAGTAAGAGCAAGATTTACACTCTAAATACCAGTCTAAATCCCAATGCATTTTGGATGAATGGCACACAATATACAAAATATACATATATGTACAAGATCACTATATAAAAACATCCATAAATGTATACTATATGTATATTGCCCATAGACTGGTATAACATTGTTCATAATAGACAGAAAAAAGATCCTAAAGGGATCAAACCAAAATGAAAGTATTCAGCCTGCATGTGAATCAAGACCTCATCAGCCAATAATACATTAATGTATATATGGGATATATTGTGATTACCCACAGGGTGCATCAGTTAAATGATACTTGAATACACCTAGTATATAGAGAGGGATGACTCACATATAGGCTAATACTATATGTTGTTATTGAAAAACAAGAGATCACACAACATCATATACAATATAGAAAAATTGCAATAGTGTATGCATATACAAACACAAACAATCAAGTGCGAATATTACACCCTAACGGGTGTATGGATAATTTAAAATTGAATATAGACAATAAATCATGTGATCCTGATTGGAAAAAACTGATCAGATTAGGAATATTTTGAAACATCAGTCTGGAGTCTATATGCCACAAACAAGGCTGGGACCCGGGAAGCTATTTATAATGTGAGTGCATATTTTGATTGATTATATTATTAAGTAGTATAGAAAAAAGTGTATATAAAACTTTACCCTTTATATCATTCCCCAATATTTACTACCCAGGCCCTAAACGGCCATACTAAAGTGAGTGCCTATCTAGGTGATTGTTAATTTTAATTTTATGTGAAGACTGTACAATTATTATAATAGTGTATGTGAGGATTAATACCTAATACCGTCTATTAAACCCTGTGATAATCTTATATTTAGTTGACCACATAAATGTGCTAATTTATATATTCATAAATACATCCATTATTCAGACGGGGGGGAAGGATGGGGAGGGGGGGGGGAGGGGGGGGTGGAATTTAGGGGGGGGGAGGGGGGGAGGTGAATCTCTGGAGGAGATCCAGACAAAAGATGGACTGAGAAGCAGAGGAGAAGAACAGGAAGAGACATCCAAGGAGTGACTAGACTAAAGTACTAACATCCAAACATTCGTTCAGTCCCCCAGGATTAAGGGTGCCCAATTGGTGAATCCAAAAAGTTTCCCGCCTACAAAGTGTCTTGAACCGGTCGCCCCCTAGAACACAAGGAGAAATGGTCTCTATTCCCATAATTTGCATGGTCTTGGGATTTTGTTGATGAAATAGTTTAAAGTGTCGAGAGACACTATGGTTATTGAGACCCTTAATAACATTTCTCCTGTGTTCCAGGAAGCGCGTTCCCAATGCTCTCGTGGTGCGTCCAACATATTTTAGACTGCACCCGCACTGTATAAGATACACAACGTAAGAAATGAGACACTGGTGGGACGCTTGTTCCTTACAAGATTATACAGACCGTAAGATCATCCCCAGAGGTCTAAGGGTAACTAAATCCCCCACATTTGAAACCAATCCAGATTTTACCAAGGAATGGAATGAGACACTAGATAGGTGCTCATTCTCATTAATGAGACTTTTAATAGATTTTAGAGACAAGAAAGTTAAAGAATTGGAGTTGGAGATTGAAAAAATTCAAGGGATACTCAAACCGTATCATGATACTGAGGAATTTAGGGAATATGATGAAAAGACTAGTAGGAGAGTCATCACCTTTGAAAAGGAGGTCATTGACAGGAAAGATACAAAACTTAATCGGGATAAGGAGGACTATGCCACGAACAAGGTGAGGGTCTGGAGGCGAACTCAAAATCCTAATTATAGAAAGGGAGGTAGATACAGGTCTGGCTCCAGGTCTGGTAGAGGTGGTTCCCATTCATATAGGGATACATCCAACCATGCCCCTCCCAGTCTTGATAAGCAACAAGGGGGTCGAGGCCCATCCAGTGGTTCCTCGCATACACACACTAGTGGGAGATTCTCGGTCTTGGAGGTCGAGTCTCCCACAGGGGACACTGGGGCAAGCCTTGGTAACTCCCATGTGCGGGAAACAGATATGACATCAGCTGATACTAATAGAGGGGCCAGGTCCAAAGAACCCCCCACTGCTCATAGATCAGCCCATTTTTTAGACGGGACTCCGAGGCAGGAGGGGAGGTCGAAAGGGAGAGATCCAGACAAACATTATCCACTGTGGGACCGCGAGGCCCCGAACAGGCCTTCGGGCCAGGGAAAAAGAGGAGCAGAGGAGTTAGGGCAGGCAGAGCTGTCCAGAGGAAGAAGGAAAACAGAGAAGGATTAGTTACACCATTAGAGAGTAGTAATATCTTTAACCTCTCATCCACTGTATTGACTGAATGTGAAACGTCCTTATTGGAGAGGGGTTTATCTTTTGCCCCCAATACAGGCCCGAATCTGTTTCAATTGTTTATTGATTTAAACAGTTTTATCAGAAAAATGACATTGAATAGACATTTTAAGATTCAGGAGAATAACATCAAAAGTACTGATCCAACAATTGTCTTTAATACACAGGAAGAAATATGTATTGATGCACTCACTTCATTGCTGAGGAACTCGGATTCACCTTCGGGATCACAGGCATCTCTTGACCATTTTGAGCGGTCCACCAATCCAACCAGGTTTGTGGAGGGAGACTTAGATGAGGATTGCATTATTAGGCACTCACCTTTCAAGCCCAAATCAGTCTTCTTCCCTTATCAGTCCAAGGGCGGATTTGTGGAGACGTTCTATAGTCTGGTTTTACGTGACTTTGAGTCCATGTGTGCTAAACCTATTAAATTTAATCCCAATTTAACCAAAGGTGAGCTGGGCGCATTGGGCAAGCTTAAGATCAACCATGATATAGTTATCAGACAGGCCGACAAGGGGGGGGCAAAGTCATTCAGGACTTATCTGCCTATCTCACTGAGGCACGCAGACTCCTGGGTGACTCGGCCTCCTACACCCTGTTGGAATCCGATCCAGTGGACTCTTACCAGTTGTTGCTGAAGGAGCTCCTCACCTCTGCACTGGGTGATGGTATTATTTCCAAAGCGGAATTAAATTTTTTATTTTGTTTACACCCACGCACTCCCATTTTTTATCACCTTCCTAAAGTGCACAAATCCTTGTCCAATCCCCCGGGTAGACCCATAGTATCGGGCGTGGAGTCGATGATATCGACCCTATCCCAATATGTTGACTATTTTCTCCACCCCTACGTCACTGCACTGAGGTCCCATGTTAGGGATACGCTCCATGTCATCGACTCCATTTCAGATATTAGGTGGATATCCACCTACACTGGCGACACACTTTATTCGAGCTCGGCTAGTCCCACGAATTCGGGTATACCCGGGTGTATTGAGGTTTGTGACTGTTTTCTGCCCGAGTGCATTGAGGTATTTTCCAGGCAGGGATTGAAGCATTTTATTCCCGCTGGCTGCAATACTGCACAGTATATATATATATACTGCATTACAATTCATGAATTTATGCCATCTGGTAGACACGCGAAGCATTGCAGCCTATTAAATCCTAATCATTATCATTTAACAGATCAGCCGCCCGTCAGCCAGGCATGAACCCAGGCTGGGAAGGCAAATGCAACGGGGCTTGTCAGAGGTGAGGAGCGGCACATTCCAGGTATCTGCCAGGTACATACTGGGTATTTGCTCGAATAAAGTGTGTCGCAGCAGTATCTATGGGCAACATGTGATGTTTCATCATTATACACCTGCATTGAACATACCAAGGGTTTAGAGGCAATAAAATATTGGTTGGACAAGGATTCACTTTTTCCGGAAAAACACAGGTCATTTATTTTAGACAGCATTCACTTCATCCTTACGCACAATTATTTTTTATTTGAAGATGATTTTCACTTGCAAATCTGTGGAACGGCCATGGGTACGAGATTCGCTCCCAGCTATGCCAACCTCTTTATGGGGCACTGGGAGGAGTCCCATGTATGGCAGAACATCTTGCTTGGAGCGGGTCTCGTATACTATGGCCGTTTCATAGATGATATTATTATAATTTGGGATGGAGAGGAGTCGGATCTATTCGACATCCTGAGCTCTTTCAGCAACAACTCGTTTGGACTTAAATTCACTTTTGATATTAATAACTTGTCCACTGTCTTTCTGGATCTGGCCCTGAGCATAGACACAGACTTGAATATTATTACCACCACACATTTCAAGTCTGTGTCTGTGAATAGCTACGTCCATGCGTCCAGCAACCATCACAAACACTGGCTCAACAATATTCCCTTGGGGCAGTTCCACAGAATACGGAGGAACTGCACAAGGGATGCTGACTTCGAAAACCAGTCGGTCACACTTGGGAAGAAGTTTCTTTCTAAGGGATATGATCCCGTCGTGGTTTTCGATTCTCTCAGCAAGGTGAGTTCCATTGCTAGAACCACTTTGCTTGAGAAATCAAAAAATAAACAACAAATAGGAAAACGTTTAGGATATGACATCCCAGTAATGCATACAGGGACGGAGAGGTCGACTGTGAGGTTTATTACCACTTATAACTAGTCATCCAAATCCATTAATAGAATTTTGAACGATCATTGGTCCATTCTCAAGTGTGATCCCCATCTAGGACCTATCCTGCTGGATAGAGCTACTGTTACATATAGGAAGGCTAGAAGTATAAAAAGTATATTAGCTCCCACTAGGCTCAAGTCATCCTCAACTTGTGATACTGCAAAAAATAAGGGACCATTGGGTAACCATCCCTGTGGCCGCAGTCGATGTATTACGTGCAGGCATCTTTTGAATAACACTCATGTCTGTTCTCCAAGTAGGGGCATCACCTATGCCATCAGTAGCTCTATCACTTGTCTCAGCACTTACGTTGTGTATCTTATACAGTGCGGGTGCAGTCTAAAATATGTTGGACGCACCACGAGAGCATTGGGAACGCGCTTCCTGGAACACAGGAGAAATGTTATTAAGGGTCTCAATAACCATAGTGTCTCTCGACACTTTAAACTATTTCATCAACAAAATCCCAAGACCATGCAAATTATGGGAATAGAGACCATTTCTCCTTGTGTTCTAGGGGGCGACCGGTTCAAGACACTTTGTAGGCGGGAAACCTTTTGGATTCACCAATTGGGCACCCTTAATCCTGGGGGACTGAACGAATGTTTGGATGTTAGTACTTTAGTCTAGTCACTCCTTGGATGTCTCTTCCTGTTCTTCTCCTTTGCTTCTCAGTCCATCTTTTGTCTGGATCTCCTCCAGAGATTCACCTCCCCCCCTCCCCCCCCCCTAAATTCCACCCCCCCCCTCCCCCCCCTCCCCATCCTTCCCCCCCGTCTGAATAATGGATGTATTTATGAATATATAAATTAGCACATTTATGTGGTCAACTAAATATAAGATTATCACAGGGTTTAATAGACGGTATTAGGTATTAATCCTCACATACACTATTATAATAATTGTACAGTCTTCACATAAAATTAAAATTAACAATCACCTAGATAGGCACTCACTTTAGTATGGCCGTTTAGGGCCTGGGTAGTAAATATTGGGGAATGATATAAAGGGTAAAGTTTTATATACACTTTTTTCTATACTACTTAATAATATAATCAATCAAAATATGCACTCACATTATAAATAGCTTCCCGGGTCCCAGCCTTGTTTGTGGCATATAGACTCCAGACTGATGTTTCAAAATATTCCTAATCTGATCAGTTTTTTCCAATCAGGATCACATGATTTATTGTCTATATTCAATTTTAAATTATCCATACACCCGTTAGGGTGTAATATTCGCACTTGATTGTTTGTGTTTGTATACTGTATGCATACACTATTGCAATTTTTCTATATTGTATATGATGTTGTGTGATCTCTTGTTTTGCAATAACAACATATAGTATTAGCCTATATGTGAGTCATCCCTCTCTATATACTAGGTGTATTCAAGTATCATTTAACTGATGCACCCTGTGGGTAATCACAACATATCCCATATATACATTAATGTATTATTGGCTGATGAGGTCTTGATTCACATGCAGGCTGAATACTTTCATTTTGGTTTGATCCCTTTAGGATCTTTTTTCTGTCTATTATGAACAATGTTATACCAGTCTATGGGCAATATACATATAGTATACATTTATGGATGTTTTTATATAGTGATCTTGTATATATATGTATATTTTGTATATTGTGTGCCATTCATCCAAAATGCATTGGGATTTAGACTGGTATTTAGAGTGTAAATCTTGCATCATTACGGGACCTCTTTCTTGGACTATTTTATAGCACACCTGCCTTGTGAATCTGCTGGGACGGTGCTCCTTTGCCAACGGAGCCTGGGACGGCCCCAAGAGTCTGCAGCTTGACCGGATGGTGTTTCCAGCCCTGGGAATCTGCTGTGACGTCGCTCCTTTACCAACGGAGCCTGGGACTGCCCCAAGAGTCTACAGTTAAACCGGATGGTGGTGATTATATATATCACATATGCTTGATTTTATTGCATTTTTGTAAGTGCGTTTTTTACCCCCCTCTCTCCCCCTTCCCCCTCATTAAAACTTTTATACGCTATGGGCGTGCGCTCTCTCCTCTTTTTTCCTTTTTAGATATCTTGTGGACGTGGTTGGTCCATACTGAGAGCTGCCGGAGACCCTGCATACCAGCACCTATACCATTCATTGGACTATTGGAGGACTGGTTTATCCTTTTTTCCATTTTTTACATATTATTGTTCATGTTTTTGAGGGCCTGATATTATTATAGGTCCACATAATTATATGTATATATATTTATATTGCTTATATAATTGAGGAATTTATCAATATTTACATCATATTGTCATAGCATATATATATATCTATTGTATATGTTCCTTAGAGGCGCAGCTTTTTTCTTTGTTATATATATATATATATATATATATATATATATATATATATATATATATATATATATATATATATATATATAAACACAAAAGAAGAAAAAGAAACCTCATGATAATACAAAATACAAAATAATGATAAATGTATTGAATCAATATATAAAGAAAAAACAGGAAAACTGACTGAAACCCTAACAACTGGACTCTAAGAAATCTCAATGGAAAAAATAATAAAAAGGGGACTAGCTCATAAAACACAGAAATAGGGAGAAAAATAAACAAAACCTTAATCTATAAAACCACCATGGGGACAAAGTACAAAAGTACCGTCCAGCAGGGGCCTCAGAGAATGCGCAGCCTCTCCAAATGTCACCCGGAAGCACACCGAACCAACCAGCAGCTCCGGATGGAAGGAAATGATGGTAGGACCTTAGCGGGTAGATCGTCAGTGCGTGGCAGCGTCACAGAGTTTTAGCAAAGTCCAGGGTATGGATAGGTATGGTGTGATGGCTGTCACTAGCTCACACTGACACTCCCTAAGCATTTCTTCACACTTGGGAGATTTCATCAGGGGATCTACCCCTAAGGTCCTACCATCATTTCCTCCCATCCGGAGCTGCTAGTTTGTTCGGTGTGCTTCCGTGTGACGTTTGGAGAGGCTGCGCATTCTCTGAGGCCCCTGCTGGATGGTGGCTCAGAGGTGTCGGGACTACATGTGGGAGTGAGGCATGCGAGCGGAGCGGTGATGTCCGGCGTCTGGTGAATGAGTATTACTCATTACATGCTTGATTATCTTTTATGTTTGTGAGTTTAAATTTGTTGGACTTTTACTGGGAACATTAAATTGTATATTTTTCATATTACAGTGGGATCGGGCGCTTTCTTCTCGTTTATATATATATAAACGAGAAGAAAGCGCCCGATCCCAGTGTAATATGAAAAATATACAATTTAATGTTCTGACTTGTACATATATACACACACTTACCACTGGTCTCACAGTTGTTCCAGAGGGGTTAATACCCTGACTTACAGCATCCTCTGTCCTCTGTCCTCTATATCCCACCAACATTAAGTGGCTAACTGGGATAGCATAACTTCACAATTGATGACACGGATGCTTGATAGCGTTGATTTAATATATTTTTAAACTCACAGTACACAACTCTTTGGTAATATATGTTTTAAGTATAATTATTAAAAGTTAACTTTTACATTTAGTTGGTGTGCATTTAAGTGAATCCTTCTAGGGGGCACATCCATTTTGTGTTTCCTCTTCCCTGCATCACGTAACAATATTCCAAATCAATGTTAAAAATAAAATAAACAATTACCAACAAAATACAAAAACTAAGGAAGTAAACATAAACATATTTACCATCAATCAATTAATCTAATCAAAAATCAATTAAAATCCAATCAAAATCAATAACACAAATCACTATTCAATTCCTAAAACCAAACCATTGTTTTTTTTGTTTTTTTAAACAATCTTTTTCCTTTATTGGAATTGTGCAGGAGATATACAGATAGTAACAACAGTCAGAGTAGTACAAAGAATAAAGAGTCATAGGCACATGACTGCGAAATGTATGCGATAAACCAATAAACCATTTTCCATTTTTATTTTTAAGAAGAGGGGGAGACGAGGGACGGGGGGATAGGTGGGAACGACAAGGAGAAAGAGAGGGGGTGGAGGGAGGGGGGGAGGAGGGGGGAGGAATTGTCGGAAGTGGTTCGGAGGTGTCTCCGATCCCTCCTGCACCGTTGGGGGTCAGTTTTGGGCCAGGACCTGCAGGAGAGATGGGGCTCCCGAGCCAGGCCATGGGTCCCAAGTTTTATAGAATTGGGGCATTTTCTGTTTCAACATGGCCGTGAGCCTTTCCATACTCATAACTGTGTCTATTCTGTTCACTATTGTTCTCCTGGAGAGAACTTTTATTTGTTTCCATGCCACTGCAACCGAGCATCTAGCTGCCATTAGGATAGCGGAGATGAGCCTGGCTGGTGGGGCAGGAAGGTCCTCTGTTGGTTTCCCCAGCACGTACGTCAGAGGGTCCAAGGGAATTTCCAGTCCTAGAGTTTCAAACAAGAGTCTCTGGACTCTGGTCCAGAACCTCTGGATCTCCAGGCATGACCACCAATTATGGGCCATGTCCCCCCTTTGACCACATCCTCTCCAGCACAAATCTTTTGTGCCGGGGAAGA
This sequence comes from Ascaphus truei, assembly GCF_040206685.1. Taxonomy (NCBI): domain Eukaryota; kingdom Metazoa; phylum Chordata; class Amphibia; order Anura; family Ascaphidae; genus Ascaphus; species Ascaphus truei. The sequence continues at coordinate 309,143,066 of NC_134484.1, read as the reverse complement.
TCTGGCTCAGTCTGCTCGGGGTCAGGTACCACTGAAATAGGATTTTATAGATATTTTCTTTTGTGATGGAACAAATTGATGTTTTGGAAGCAGCTTCCCAAACATCCTCCCAGTCCTCAAGGTCTATTTGTAAGTTTAGGTCAGCGCTCCATTTGTGCATATAGGTGTGGGAGGGAGGGGGGTGGGAAGCCTCGATTGTTCTGTAGATTTCAGAAATTAATCCTCTCTGATACTCGCCTTTTAGGCAGAGAGATTCGAATCTGGTCTGCGCAGGGAATTTAGAATTTGGAGATAGAGCTCGCAGGAAATGCCTTATTTGTAGGAATTTGAAGATGGGGAGGTCAGGGGAGGAGAATTTAATTTTGAGTTCTTGGAAGGACAGAGCTTCGTCACTCTTCAGCAGGTCTGCAACCATTCTAATATCTAGGTCCTGAAATTGACCAAATTGGTTATGGGAGCACCCAGGCGGGAATTCTGGCTTTCCAAAAATGGGGGTGAGTTGGGAGGGGGAAGAAGATAGGCCATATTTCCCTTTGGTTTTAATCCAGGTGGACCACGTGCATCTCATTGCCCCAAGCTCGAGTTTCTGGGGTCTCTTTTCTTTGTGTGTCTGGGACCATAGCAGTACCGGGAGGGGGGTGGGAGATGTATGGTGAGACTCTATCGCCAGCCAGCAGTTGGAAGTCGGGGAGTTATTCCAAACAACCGCTTGTCTCAGCTGGGCTGCCTGGTAGTATCTGACCACATCTGGGGCTCCCAGTCCCCCTCTCATCTTTGAGGACAGCAGCACTGACCTCGGGACCCTAGGTTTGCGTTATTTCCACATGAAACAAAGAATATGAGACTGTATGTTCCGTAGTTCTGATAGCGGAACTGGGACTGGGAGAGTTTGGAAGTAATAGAGTAAACGGGGGAGGATATTCATTTTAGCGGACACTATTCTACCAAACCAGGAGATCTTATGGGTGTTCCATGCGTCTAGGTCTCTTTTGATCTGGTCGAATAGGGGCGGGTAGTTAGTTTGATATAAGGAGCTAGATGAGTTAGTTATTTTTATTCCTAGATATTTTGTGTGGGAGGTGTTCAATTTATATTTGTAGTTTGATGGGGTGCATGCTGGGTAGCAAGGAGCATGGAAGCTTGAACTGAGAGCTCTGTGCCTCACTCCCTGTTTTTCTAAAAAAAATGAACAACAAAACTGGCAATACTTGAATAAAAACACCACCTTATACTAACTAAACATCCAGGATGTCAAAGAAGATACCTAAAACCCCTAAAAAAAGGGGCTCCCAGAGTATTTTGGCGGAGGTAAACCGAGCAGAGCCACGGCAGCAATGGCACCCACCTCCCGCACTGGATCAGAATCAGAGGAGGAGGGGGATACAGGGGAGGATCAGGGTCTTCTACCTGTAAGACGCTGTGATTTTGAAAGACTATATACAGACTTAAAATCCATGTTGCAGGCTGAAATTAGAGCCCTGGGAAAGGAGGTAGGGAGCCTGGGGGCAAGAACGCAGGAGCTTGAAGTGAAGGTGGATGCTAACGCCAAGGTTGGCCTGCGCAATACAAAAAAAACAGCGGACCTGCAGGCGCAAATTAACGAATTAAAGGACAGACAAGAAGACGCAGAAAACCGTGACTGACGCAATAATGTCCGCCTACGGGGCGTCCCAGAAACTGTGGGAGACTGTGAGGAGTTCGTGGCGCAGTGGCTCACCCATATGTGCCCGGATTCCCCGCAAGATAAACTGGGAATGGATAGATGCCATCGGGCACTCCGGTCAAAGCCACAACCAACAGAACAACCGCGGGACATTATAGTGCGGCTCCATCACTATAAGACCAGGGAAGCGGTGCTGCAGCACGCAAGGAATGCACCCCTGAGAGAATTTGAGGGCACCAAAATAGCAGTATTCCAGGACATTGCCCCAACTACATTAGCCCAGAGAAGAGAGCTGTGGCCCATAACTAAATGCCTCAGGGATAAGGCCATCCGCTACCGTTGGCTATTTCCCTTCGGGCTGATGGTGATTAAAAATGGACGCCAAATCAGTATGAAAGCCCCTGGAGAAGGTGAGGCGTTCCTGAAGAAGCTGGGGCTGCGACTGACCCCCACGGGCTCCGAGACGGAAGAACCGGCCCCGGGACCATCCTTGAGCACAGTCGGAAGCACAGCTTCTGAAGGGGCCACTCAGGGAGGAGGAAATGTTTAATCTCTATGTTCCACCACAGTTTGAATTATATTAAAGTTGCCAGTTCGGTGTTCGAAAAAGCAGGAAAACTACACCTTTGCCCTGGACTAATGTACCTCGCGCCCTCCCCTAACAGAGCCGGTGGATGTCGCATGCCCGGGACGTCGGGCGCCTGTTTAAAAAATCTATGGGACTCACCTCGTGGTGGTGGCATGGCTCCCAAGATGGCGGAGACAGTTCAGACGGCGTGGAACGCAGAACCATGAAGGCGGGAGGATCGAGGTGAGCGGGAAGCCGTGATGATGCATCTACCTCGGTGAGTTGGCAAATCCAAGATGGCGGCCGGAGGAAGTGCGTCACCGGAAGGGGCGGGAATCGGAGCAGCCATCTTGGAGGTGGCGAGGAGCAGAGGAACCCCTGGCGGTGACGTCATCTCAGAGAGCCGGAAGCAACGGCGCCTGCGACCAAGGAAGCGGCCACCGAGCGGAAGGGAGCAGCTGTGACCCTGGACACCGGCACGCAGGCCAGGAGGCCAAAGGGAGAAGACAACAGAGCGGAGTTGGACTGCACTGGAGAACATTAAAGGATACTGTTGTGGACTTGAGTTATTGCGGAGCCAAGGGGGGGTAGTTGGGGTGAGAGACCGGAGAGCCGGGGAGGCGGATAAGAAAGGCATGAGTAGCGCAGGGGGGGTGGGAAATGTAGGAGGGGAGGGAAAGTGAGGTGAGCAGGAAGGAGGGGGAAGGATAATAGGGCGAGACAGGATGGGGTAAGTAGATTAAGTAGGTGGTTCAGGGCAAGTGATTAGGATGAGAGGAGCAGTAGGTAGATGGGGTGGAGGAGGGATCAGGGAGGGGAGGAGTAGGGAAGAGAAGCAGAGAGGAGTAGGTAGGTTGAGGGGAAAGGAGGGGGATGTGATATATTGGAAGGTAAGTGTACGTTAGCGTAAGAGAAGGATTTATGGAAGTGATGGAGAGAGATAAGGGAAGGGAAAGAGATTAAATAAGAGAAAGATATAGAGGAGAAGGCAAGACACTCACGGGAAGGTAGATAGAGAGAGGGAGAATAGGAAGGAGATCAAAAGGCCTCAGGTAACCAAAATACACTTGATTCCGGTCAACTAACTAGATGCAGTTCATCTCTATAAGCGGTGGTCCCATCAGCCAAAGACAGGGGAGGCTAAGGTATTACAAGGGGAGAGGAAGGTTAATGTAGTGAGGAGTACGTAGGGCAAAGGAGTGATCCTAGGAAAGCATTGTTTGCTAGTTATTGTTGGAAGATTTTATAGGAGGGAGGCCGGACAGCAGAGTTCGAGCCTGCTTTTGTTCCTGCATGGACCGACAGCCGGAGCGGGAAAGGACATCAACCCCAATGGCTGGCAAAGTCCCTTGGGAGGGGATTTCAGTGAGGGAGGGAGGGGGGCACTTTTCACGCTCCAATCACCCGAAATATTTAGACAAAAATTACAGAACTTTTTATCTGGCCTCTACCAAGGCAAAGAAAAGAGGAGTGGCTATCTTAGCACTCAATAAACTAGCGTTAGATATAAATAAACAATATGCGGACCCGGAAGGTCGTTATATCATCCTTATGGGGATGATACAAAGTCAACCTCTGACATTAGCGTCAGTCTACGCCCCATGCGAGACGAGCGCTACATTCTTTACACAGTTCTTTAATAAACTACACACTGTCGTGAAGGGACATATCTTCATAGCAGGCGATCTTAACCGCACACTAGACTCTGACCTGGACAGATGTACGAGACCTAACCCATCCCACAAACAGGACGTACTAACCATACATAAGGGTATGCAAGACTGTCAGCTAATTGATATCTGGCGGGAACAACATCCTAATGCACGGGAATATACCTTTTATTCCCACCCACACAATCGTTACAGTCGGATAGATTACCTCCTGGTATCCAATAGAGTGGTTCCGGTGGTAGGGCACACAGAGATCCATGGAATCTCATGGTCCGACCATGCACCGGTAGAGCTGCGGTGCACATTAGACGCCTTAGACAGAACTAGAGCAAACTGGAAGCTCAACGAGCTCCTCCTTAAATGCCCCGTAACTGCAAGAGAGATTGGTGAGCGAATCCAAGAATATTTTAAGGACAACAAAGGCAGTATGACGGCTCAGTCCACGCTCTGGGAGGCCCATAAGGCTACCATGAGGGGGTGTTGATGACCATAGCAGGAAAAAGAAAGAGAGCAAAAGAGGCAAAAGTAAAAGAGCTACGGGAGAAATTGGCACATCTCACTGCTCAACACAAAACGCACAAGGATAAATTGGTTTGGAAAGAACTGAGCGACACTAAAATTAAACTTAACCTGGTCCTGTCCTCTCAGGCTGAGAAGGAGTTGGCATGGTCAAAGCGTAGATTCTATGAGAAAGCCAACAAGCCAGATACCCTGTTGGCCAATAAGCTCCGAAACAAGCTTCCAAATTTTCGCATAGCATCCATCAAATCTCAGGGGGGGGACCTTACCTCTGATCCTCGACAAATAGTGGAGGTGTTTAAGAATTATTACGCCACATTATACGACGGAGATAAGGTCAGCCACACACAAAAGACCGCAGCAACTTTGAACAAATTCCTAAAGGAGGCAAATCTACCTACCTTGAGCAGGGAGGATAGGGAGGCACTCCAGGGCGACTTCACCCTTGAGGAAGTAACAGAGGTAATGAAGTCCCTTAAACCCGCTAAAGCCCCTGGTCCAGACGGATTTTCAAATTTATATTATAAAAAATGTCAAGATTCTGGCTCCCCACTTGTTGTCCCTATTTAATGGGATTCTAGCAGGAGAGCCCCTCCCGGCGCAGATGCTCCAGGCCTCTATCTCTGTGATCCACAAACCCGGTAAGGACCCGGCAGACGTCAAGAGCTACCGGCCAATATCCCTGATCAATTCAGACACTAAAATCTTCTCAAAATTGTTAGCTAACAGGGTGGGCATTGTCCTTCCGGGGCTGATTCACCCGGATCAAGTAGGCGGATTGTAGATTTGATTGATTTGGCAAAAGGAAAAATATTCCGTCTATGTTGTTGAGTCTGGACGCCGAAAAGGCCTTTGATATGATTGATTGGCCCTTCCTCAGGGAGACGCTGGGGGCGTTTGGGTTCGGGGGGCGCCTCCTAGAGGCAATACTAGCCCTTTACAATGGTCCCACTGCAAGGGTGCGACACCAAGTGTTCCCCTCGGAGGTATTTAACATCCGTAGCGGGACAAGACAAGGATGCCCACTTTCACCGTTACTATTTGCCCTCTGCATAGAACCGTTAGCGGCTCATATCAGAGCAAGCCCAGATATAACAGGGATAGATTTAGGGGAGCAGCATCATAAAGTAGCATTATACGCAGACGATGTAATCTTGACAATGTCAAAACCCCTCACCTCCTTGCCCAACGTCTTTGCGATCTTGGGAACTTTCAGCTTGGTGTCAGGGTTTAAAATTATCCAGGCCAAGTCGGAAGCGCTTAACATCAATCTACCCAAGCCGGTCGAAAAATTGATAGAGCTCAACTTCAATTTTAAATGGCAACCCTCCGCTATCAAATATTTAGGGGTATATATCACAAAGGACTACAACACACTATACAAAGCAAATTTCCCCAGAATAATGAAGAAACTGAAGGGCGGGCTATGGCATATCATGGTTTGGGCGGATCAACAGTGTCAAAATGAACCTGCTGCCTAAATTGTTATATCTGTTTCAAGCCCTCCCAATACCTCTTGTTAGGACTGAGGTCCTCACGCTGCAGGCTCACATTATTCAATTTATTTGGAATAAAAAAAGCCCACGAATTGCGAAAAACATACTGACAAAACCAGTAACAAGAGGAGGGTTATCGGTACCTTGCTTGTTGGCATACTACAAGGCGGCACAATTATTCCAAGATGTCCAGTGGCACTCGAACCCAGCAAAAAGAAGATGGGTGGCCCTAGAAACAGAATGCTGCGCACCAGTAAAACTACATGATCTGATTTGGCTTCCAAAACAGTGCAAGAAATCAATAGGGATGCCACTCTGTGCAATTGCGAACTCGCTAGCGGTCTGGGAGTCATCTAAATTTAAAGCTAAATTAACAACACGACAGTCGTTGATGACCCCCCTGGTGGGAAATCCGGATTTTGCTCCAGGGCTGTTAGGTCAGAAAAGGGAAGGGAAACACAAAATGGATGTGCACCCTAAAATAATTCACTTATATGCACACCAAACTAATGTAAAAATTTACTTTTAATAAGTTTCTTAAAACATATATTACCTAAGTAATGTGCAATGTGGATTAAAAATATATTAAATCAGACATATCTGGCATCCGTGTCTTTAATTATTAGGTCGTGCTGTCCCAGATATCCACTTAGTATTGATGGGATACAAAAGACAGAGGATGCTAAGAGTCAGGGTGTTAACCCCTCTGGAGCAACGATGAAACCCAGTAGTGATAATATATAATTGTTCACAGATAGAGCTTCCTTGCTAGTTGTCTTTTGTATCCCATCAATACTAAGTGGATATCTGGGACAGCACGACCTAATAATTAAAGACACGGATGCCAGATATGTCTGATTTAATATATTTTTAATCCACATTGCACATTACTTAGGTAATATATGTTTTAAGATACTTATTAAAAGTTAATTTTTACATTAGTTTGGTGTGCATATAAGTGAATTCTTTTAGGGTGCACATCCATTTTGTGTTTCCCTTCCCTTTTCTGATTCACTTTTCAGTTCACAGTTTGCACCCATCTTTTTGATTACCTCACTTACATAATTGATTACATTATACAATTGGTATGGTCCTGTGATCACTCCCTATCCCTTCGTTGTTTCTATAAGTGACTTTCTGGGGTACTCTATTTAACCCCTTCTAGGGAGTGGATCCATCTCGCATACGTACCATGGCTGGTTATTTGACTAGAGGCATGGATATGTCTGGCTGGCAAGATGAGGCAAGAAATGTCTTCACTAAAACATCACAGGGCACCTCTGATACAGGTCACGACATTGTAAATTATTTTTGTAACATTTCCCAACTCTTGCGGACTCAGTCTCAAGTCTGGTGGGAGAGCACAAGTCTACAAAGTTATCTAGACTCGAACATGATCCCCAGAGGACTTAGATTGAAATTAAGTCCTGCCTACCACATCACTTCTCAGGACTTTATTAAAAAGTGGGAAGATACTTTATCCAGATGCTCTAATGAGCTTATGAATCTCCTCATTGACCATGAGAAATCAAGGTTAGATGTGACCAATAAAGATCTTGATGTCAACCTTAAGGATCTCAGTAAATATAATCAACTACAGGAATTTGAGGAGATGGAGAAAAAACTGGAAACTAATATGATCAAGTTCAGACAAGAGTTGAAGGATAGAAAGCATACTAAATATTTACGGGACACTAATGATTATGAACAGGGTACAGTCTACAGATACCCCATTAGGTCTAGAAGAAGGGGCACCTATTCTGATTATTCTTCATCAGAGACAGATGCCTCTGATAATGAACAAAAGGGCTCCAGACCAAAGGGTTCCAACAAAGGTAGAGGTAGCAAGGCCACTAAAGATACCCAGGTGGGTTTTTTAGCGCAGGCCATCCAAAACGTAAAACCAGGAGAGGAAAAAAGGTCTTTAAGAACAAAGAAAAACCCCAATGCACCCACCCAATAAATAACAACTGTATAGACAATGATGCCCTGCAAGTTTCCAATTTGTCCAAACATTCTTTCAGTGACATTCAACTTAATCTGTTAAGGAAGGGATTATCCTTTTCACCCACTTCAGATTTCAATCTATTCGAGTGGGTGAAGGATCTGAACCTCTTTGGCAGAAGGCTATTGCTACATAAATTCCACTCTAAGCGTACTGCCAATAACCCAAATGTACTTACAGACGGTATGACTGTACAGGAAAGACAAGATGTTGAGGATCTCTGTCAGTTGTTTGACCAAAATACTGTACCTGATAGTGACATAACTGGTCCTTTTACTCACCTTAAGACCAAGAGCCACTTTACTCCACCTATTACCATCTGTCCGGCTGTTGAATTATTTGTTGGCTGTGTCACTAGGGATCTTGAAGCCGAACCAAAATACTATAAGTCTGATAATAACCTCACATCTGAGGAAAGAACTGGCCTAAGAGATTTAATGTCTAACAAGGACTACACCATCAAACCATCAGACAAAGGTGGTAACATTGTTATATTAGATACTGAAGCCTATGTTAAGGAGAACATGAGACTTCTCAATGACAAAGATTGCTATGAGATCATGGAACGTAGTCCAACATCTGAATATAAATTAGAACTGTTGAACATCTTACAGGATGCTCTTGACGCGGACATGATAAGCCGAAGTGAGTTTGACTTTATGTATCGCAAGTCACCAACTGTGGCGACTTTTTATACTCTACCGAAGGTACATAAACGCCTACAGTCCCCCCCTGGTCGCCCAATTGTCTCGGGCAACAATTGTTTGTCCGAAGGTAGCAGCATATATTTGGATAAGGTCCTGAGGGATTTTGTCATCAGCCTCCCATCGTATGTTCAGGATACGAAAGATACACTGAAGAGACTGGATGGCATCCACGTTACATCTCAGACCATTCTTGTGAGTCTAGATGTTGAATCGTTATATACTTCCATCATCCACAAGAATGGTCTTACTGCTGTTAGATACTTCCTAACAACTAGGGACTGTAGGTTCAATAGTCACAACTCATTTGTGTTAGACTTACTGAGCTACGTCTTAACACACAATTATTTTGTTTTTGATGGGCTGTATTACCACCAGACCCAAGGTACGGCAATGGGCACAGCCTGTGCACCAACATATGCCAACCTGTACCTGGGCTGGTGGGAGTGTAACCACGTCTTTAATGAGGAACTATCTATGTACACTGACCACATTTCTATGTGGATCAGGTACATAGATGATATCCTGCTTCTCTGGGAAGGAACCAGTCAACTGTTGCATGAGTTTGTTGAGAAGCTGAATACAAACATGCTTAATCTGAGGATCACCACCTTGCTGAGCACCACCTCCATAACATTCTTAGATCTAAACATCTATGTTGATCATGAGCGTAACATACAAACTAAGGTGTTTAGGAAAAGCACAGCAACCAACAGCTTGTTACTGGCACAGAGCCAGCATCCCAGGAGTCTGGTAGCAGGTATCCCAATAGGGCAGTACCTCCGTCTCCGGTGTAACTGCTCTACGATCGAAGAATTTACCACTCAATCTAAAGAACTTCGATCTAGGTTCCTCAACCGTGGATATAGCACCAAAACATTAAATAAGGCTTATCATCGGGCACTACATAGTGACAGGGCCTCACTCCTGTCCAGTAATAAGGAGAAGGTACAGGACAAAACAATCAGAGTCATTGGCACCTTTAATAAAAGATGGTGGGCTATTAAACAGATCTTTGCAAGACATTGGCATCTCCTTCAGGCAGATGAGGACTTGGCAAAAGTTATAGGCCCTAGACCCATTATTACCAGCAGGCGGTCTAGGAACCTACGGGATTCTCTAGTAAACAGCCACTTCCAGCGGGCTAGGACCACCACTTGGTTGAGTCCCGTGAAAGGCATGTATCGTTGCCAGGGATGCAAAGCTTGCAGACACATCAATGTTGTCAAAACATTCGCCAATCATGACAACACATTACAACTCTGTGTGGATAGTTTCATTAATTGCCGTACCACCAACGTTATCTATCTTATCACATGTAATTGTTGGCAAGACGACCAGACAGCTTCGCAGACGTGTTCTTGAACACATTAATTCCATCAAACACTCTGCTGAGACATCCATGGCTAGACATGTCACACAATGTCATGACGGCGATATTAATGCCATCAAATTCATGGGCATTTATCAGTTGAAATGTCCCATGAGAGGTGGAAACACTGACCAATCCCTGCTTCGTATCGAAGCAGAATGGATTTACAAGCTAAAAACTAGGAGCCCCAATGGTCTTAATGAGGGGTTCACTTTCACGCCCTTCATCTAAGCAAGGGACTTTTCGAACATATGTATCCTGCCATTTATTCACATTATGTATATACATTTTACTTGTCTCTCTGATATCCAGCTATGTCATTTTCATTGTCCACTATGACAATTTCCAGCCCTGGTATTGTAAATATTAAATAAATTATAGTATTATTATTTAGACTAGTGACTATAATACTTGAGTTCTAAACCCAGCAGTGGGTTTAGTATCTGTGTAATGTGTGTATATGTGTTATATATAACGAGCAAGAATAATAAATTACAGACACATATACAGTCATACTTTTCCAACTGTTTAATTGATTTATCCAACACCGCATTGAAAGTTGACACATTGTGTTTTACACATATGGGGGATTGCAAATAATTTTATTTGCATTGTCAACCACTACAATACGTGTAACATAGGTTCTGTACACCCTTACCCTTTATTCATACTCAGCGCCCCTTGTATGCATTTAATTATAATTTTATTCATGAAACCTTGAATTTCCATGTGTAAAAAACATGCTTGGGCAGTTTCTGACATAATTCCTAAGTCCCCGGGCATGCGCTATAGGAATTACTAAGAATCGTGAAAAATTTCTAAGTGCCCACGCATGCGCAGTACACAAAAATCGTGAAAATAAATTCTAAGTTCTTACGCATGCGCAGATCGCATTAGCGGTGTATGCAATCGTCCGGAATTATTTCTAAGTCCCAACGCATGCGCACTATGATGGAGGGTATTTTGACATAATTTCAAAGTCCCCGGGCATGCGCTGTAGAAATTAACAAGAATCGCGGAAAATTTCTAAGTGCCCACTCATGCGCATTATACAAAGATCGCCGAAATAAATTCTAAGTTGTTACGCATGCGCACTTCGCATTAGCGCTGTATGCAACCGACCGGAATTATTCCTAAGTACCAACGCATGCGCAGTATAACAGAGGTAAAACCGTCTATAACTAAGTTTTTGCGCATGCGCGGTGGCAATGTACATAATGCGCCATGTCGTGGCACAAATATAGAAATACGACCTATGCCCTCGCGCATGCGTAATGGAGACAAAAGTATCTAAATATAGCCAAAGTCCCCGCGCATGCGCGCCGTACACGGACTTAGAAGAAAATACTGTTTAAGTCCTTGCACATGCGCATTAGACACTAAATATGGCGATCATAGTTTATAGCTTTAAAAACCTTTCGAACAGCCGGTTTATGTTGGAAATATGCCAAAATAAAGGTACAAGTCTTGGAATTCTCTCTGATAATTTATTTATTGGTGTTTGAGTACTTTGCTGAATCAGTCTGGGAGTGAGATCAGTGCGCATGTGCTAACAGCTGACAGCAATTGAGTCTGTAATTAGGGTATTGAGTGTGTATAAAAGGGTTCAGACCTCTTTCCCCCAGTAAAATTTGACCCTGAAGAAGCTCCTTTGCTGGAGGGAAACGCGCGTTGGACGCGCAATGTTGTCAGTCTCCTACTTGGAGCTGTTTTAATGCAGTGTCTGTAGTCTCCTGGTTCTAACTTTGTAGACCCTAGCAGATAGTTGTTTATTTATTTATTTATTTTCACAGTTTGTCTGCTTGCTTTTCTTGCACTCTATGTGAGGTGCCTTCACAATTATTTTTGTGCTATTTACTCCAGCACTGCTGAGTCTGGTGGTTGTATGTTGCAGTGTCTGTATTATCATTACACTGTATATGTTAACTTCACTATTCAGGCACTTGCACTTCAATACACCAACGCCCCTATTGCAGTGCGTAGCACTGGTCTAACTAGCAAGGAAGCTCTATCTGTGAACAATTATATATTATCACTACTGGGTCTCATTGTTGCTCCAGAGGGGTTAACACCCTGACTCTTAGCATCCTCTGTCTTTTGTATCCCATCAATACTAAGTGAATATCTGGGACAGCACGACCTAATAATTAAAGACACGGATGCCAGATATGTCTGATTTAATATATTTTTAATCCACATTGCACATTACTTAGGTAATATATGTTTTAAGATACTTATTAAAAGTTAATTTTTACATTAGTTTGGTGTGCATATAAGTGAATTCTTTTAGGGTGCACATCCATTTTGTGTTTCCCTTCCCTTTTCTGATTCACTTTTCAGTTCACAGTTTGCACCCATCTTTTTGATTACCTCACTTACATAATTGATTACATTATACAATTGGTATGGTCCTGTGATCACTCCCTATCCCTTCGTTGTTTCTATAAGGGCTGTTAGGTGACAAATTTGTAAAATGGACGCAAGCGGGGTATTTACGATTAAAGGACCTGGAAGGAAGTAAATATATCAAGACGTTCGATATGATTAAGGATGAGAAAAAGATACCCAACACAGAATTATTTAGATTCCTCCAGGTCAGGGCTTTCTATAATAAATTCCCGGTTCGCCCAGCACGAACCAATTTCGAACAGCTGTGTTCCAGAGAGACAGACACAAGGGGACTAACTTCTCGGATGTACAGGGAGGTGATCTGTCCGAAGACTTCTGACAGATTTAGGGGAGACGCTAGAGGACGAGGAATGGGATCAGATATTACAGGCAGCTACCAAAAGCTCAATCTGTGCCACGTTAAAGGAGAACGCATATAAAGTCCTAATGCGGTGGTACCATACCCCATTGAAATTATCTAAATTTATCGAGGGCTATTCCCCGCTCTGCCCAAAACAGTGTGGGGGAACTGCTGATTTAAAACATATGCTGTGGTCTTGCCCGAAAGTGGTCCCGATTTGGGAATCTATTAGGGAATGGCTAGAAAGAATCCTCAACTTGGAGGTCCCCCTTGACCCATGGCTGTTCCTCGTGGGCAGACGGCCTCAGGACGTGTCTAACGCGACACTCAAATTGGTTGCACATTTCGCAACCGCCACGAGGTGTGAGATCGCAGCAGTATGGAGACAACAGAAATTACCCACTATAGCCAAAATCAGGAACAGAATTTGGCATGTCTGCCAGTGGAACAGTTGACGAGTTGGATCAATGACTCTGGCCCCAAATTTCTAAACGTATGGTCCCCATGGCTGGCCCAAACAGACATCCCGGGGGTGGACACCGCCACAATTTTGCACTAATATATATAAATGCGTTCTCCTTGGACAGATCAGACCCGACGGGACGATGACATAGCGACGGAGAACGTAGAACCACTGAGATATCCACAACACACCCTAGCGTACACATAGAGCAAAAAGCAGTTCCTCCGCTCCGATGCAGCAGCTCCAGGTGCCCTCCACCACCACCCACCCTAATGTGTCTCACCCCAGTCTTGTTTGTCCTGTCCGTCTTAGTGATGTGGTTTACGTGTGGTTCGTTACGTCTGTCTCATGTCCTGTCTACGTGTCACTGTTTTGCTGATAAAATTGTGTATTCTGTAACATATGCCAATAGGTGGTGATATTATGTACACTACCGACACACTTTATTGAAGTGTGGTCGGTACCGCAAGCCGGGAAATCTCCCGGCTTGCTAGTGGCCGCCACTCGGCGTGCCGCGCGTCATAGACGCGCGGTCACGCATCATCGGGAGCGTGCGCCCCCTGCACGCGTGTCCAGGGGCTCCCCGAGGGAGCCCTGGTGTCCCGCGATCGCGGGACAGCGGCAGGGGGTTCCGGGGGACCCGGCGGACCCGGCAGCGGTAGGGAGAGCGCCCCGATCGGAGGGCGCTCTTCCGCTGCTTCGGCGTGCGCCCGTCACACTCGGGCGCGCGCCAGGCTACTGCTGCGGCACAGAACGGGCAAATGCTCGAATAAACTGTGCCGCAGCAGTACGCACTGTATTACCAAATAAAAATGAGAGTTATATTTGTAGTTTGATTGTAGCAGTTTCCATATGGGTCTGGGAGGGTGAGGTTAAGCGCTTCGGATTTATCCATGTTTATCTTGTAGTCAGAAACCAGGCTGAATTAGTCTAATAGTTTCTGTAGATTGGGAAGGGAGATATGTGGTTCGGCAAGGGTCAGTATAACGTCATAAGCGAAGAGGGAAATTTAATATTCTATATCTGCGATTGGGATGCCTTTGATGCTTGGTTCGGCTCTGATTTGGGCCGCCAGTGGTTCAATAGAGATTGCAAATAATAGTGGGGATAGGGGGCAACCCTGTCTAGTTCCATTTTTAATTGGGTTTGACTGTCCACCCGGGAGTTTCAGGTATGCGGTGGGATTTTTGTAAAGGGCGCAAACTCCCTCTAGGAAAGGGCCTGAGAAGCCAAATTTAAGCATAGTTTGGTCGAGGAAAAACCATTTGATCCGATCAAATGCCTTCTCGGCGTCAAGGCTTAGTATCATAGCCTGGAACTTATTGAGATGCACGTGGTCAATAATGTCAATAATTTTGCGGGTGTTGTCAGAGGCCTGTCTTCCTGACACAAATCCCACTTGGTCTGTATGAATAAGTCTGGGGAGAATCGGGTTTAGCCTGTTTGCTAGGATCTTGCTGAAGAGTTTAAGGTCTGTATTAAGCAGGGAGATCTGTCTGTAGTTACCGCATGGTAGCGGTCCCTTCCTTCCTTATGGATGATAGCTAGGTTGGCGGCCGAGATTGTGCCTGGGATCGGTTCACCTTCCAGAAAGGAATTGAACATGTCTAATAGGTAGGGGGAAAGGTATACTGCAAACGTTTTGTAATAGGCATTGGAGAAGCCGTCTGGGCCTGGTGTCTTAGCTATTTTGAGGGAGCTTATGGCTTGGGTCAATTCCTCCTGTGAGATTTTTTGGTTCAGGGTCTCAAGCTCTTCAAAAGATAGGGAGGGTAAGTTGCACTGGGCCAGGTATTGCGCGGCTATTTTGGCACTATCCTGCTCTTGGCCAGGGGGGTGGAGGTTGTAAAGATCCTCGAAGAATTTCACGAACTCCTGTGCGATTTCTTTTTCAATGTAAGATATCTGGCCACTTTTGGTGCGGATTTTCGTAATTTGGGCTTTTGCCTTTATGCCTCTAAGTTTTGAGGCCAGGAGCTTGTCTGCCTTGTTGCCCTTGTCATAGAACCTTTGGTTGGTCTATTTTAATGCTCTCTCTACCTCTTCGAGCTGCGATAGTTTAAGTTCCGCTCTTGTTTTGTTGAGTGTTCTGAACAATCTTTTAGAGGGGGCCTTTTTATGTTGTTGCTCAAGGGCCACGATCTTGTCCGTTAGATCTTTTTGTGTTTTAAGTTTCATTTTTTTCTTGTGGGAGGCTAGCGAAATAAGGTCCCCTCTAATTGTAGCTTTGTGTGCTTCCCAGAGCATTGCTGTTGCTGAGACGGTTCCTCTATTTATTTGAAAAAATGAGGCTAGTTTTTGTTTGATTACTTAACTACCTGTGTGTCATTGAGGAGGGAGTCGTTTAGTTTCCATTTATACGCGGAGCTTTTGACAAAGGGTAGAGAGAGGGTTAATTCGACAGGGGCATGATCAGACCATGTTATTGGACCTATGTTGGAATGGGAGGATGCCTGGAGAACATTATTGGTACCTAGAAAGTAGTCAATCCGCGAGTAAGACTGATGCGTATCTGAAAAGAACGTGTAGTCCCTCTGACCCACGTGCTGGGTCCTCCAGATATCCGTAGGGGAGAAATTTTGTAAAATTGCTCTGAATTGTTTGGCCTTTTTCTGTGTTTGGGCAGTGTGAGGTGTTGTGGGCAGTGTGGATTTGTCGTGGTCTGGGGAGAGGACCATGTTAAAATCCCCAACCACTAGTAGTGAAGAGAGAGAGGTCTGGTCCAGGGAGTCGAGTAGGCTCTGGAGAAATTGGACTTGATTTTCGTTGGGGGCATATACATTTATGATAGAGATGGGGGATCCCGACAGGGTGCCCTGTAGGAGCAGGTATCTCCCCTCTGGGTCTCTTGTTGTCTTTGTAGGGGCAAAAAGGATGTTATTTTTTATCAATACGGCTACTCCCCATTTCTTGTTGGGGGAAGATGTGAAAAAAGCTTGGAGGTAGGTAGCGCTAACTATATAAATGAATAAACCCTGATATGAGGATTAACCTCACATAGGGGGCTGCCTAAATACTAAAACTGACCCCCTGGTCAGATGCAAAACAAGAAAAAGAATATAGTATTAAAAAGGCGCCGGTAGGTAAAGGATATATTCACCAACAGGAAGAAACCGATGGGGATTCCAGACGGTAAAGATGTGCTTAAAAAAGATATAAAAAAACACAAAACATAGTGTAATACTGCAAATAAAAATTAAATAACATATAATATGAACACTAATACCAAATAACTATATATCAGCTGAGATCAAGGGTGATTGGAATGATAAAAAACATTTAATAAAAATAGGTTAAAAAACACTGGACAAAAAAACATATACAAATAATAAAAACACAATGAAATATGACAATTATTAGGACAATTGGTGTGGGACCAGTAGTCAGCTTCACCAGATGAAATGCCCACTCACCGGACGAAGAATAAAATCAAGCGGTGGATATATCTGAGAGTATCCCCTCTCTTTTCTGCTTGCACTGCTACTGCTCCGGATTCAGGGCCAGGGAGATAGCTGCACAGCGTGTGTTTACTTTCACTTTGAGCTCCTTCCTCCTCGCAGCTGGTGATTGATTTACAGCAGCAGATTCGTGCTGTTCTTGGTTGAAGCTGGTAAACAGCTGATTCGTCATGGCTCGGGAGGCACCTCAGGCGTAGCGATCTGGATCCCAACAAATTAACCCTACGCGTTTCGAGAGCGAGCTGCTCTCTTCCTCAGGGGTTCTACACATGTGTCCCATAGTGTCCTCTTTTATAGATGTCCAATTAGGTCCAATAAACACCCTAATTACATTGTTGCACATGCGCATTAGGTTGTGAGTGGAAAACAATGTCCATTGGTCCGCACATGCGCAGTGTTGCTTAATAGCAGAAAAAATGCAAGGTTAGAATAAACGATCTCAACTGATGAATTAACATTTAAAAACAAATGCTATAATGAAGTGTATGGGCTATTATGAGTAAAGAAATGGTGAACAGTGTGTGTGATTGTACACTAAACTTAATCTAAACTAAGTGGTGTGTGCTGAAATTATTGTGCTGTGACTGTTAACATGATAAATGTACTCTACACTGTATAGTGTGCAATATGTGTAATGTGATGTGTATATATAAAGATTGTGATTCTAGTTATACCTGTTATTTATCACTATGTTGTACTGCTGCGGCCAAGTTTATTCGAGCATTTGCCCGTTCTTGGCCGCAGCAGTAGCCTGGCGCGCGCCCGAGAGTGACGGGCGTGCGCCGAAGCAGCGGAAGAGCGCCCTCCGATCGGGGCGCTCTCCCTACCGCTGCCGGGTCCGCCGGGTCCCCCGGAACCCCCTGCCGCCGTCCCTCGATCGCGGGACACCAGGGCTCACTCGGGGAGCCCTGGACGCGCGTGCAGGGGGCGCAGGCTCCCGAAGACGCGTGACCGCGCGTCTATGACGCGCGGCACGCCGAGGGGCGGCCACTAGCAAGCCGGGAAATCTCCCGGCTTGCGGTACCGGCCACACTTTAATAAAGTGTGTCGGTAGTGTATATAATTAAACTAGTGAAATGAATAAATAAAGAAAGTGACATGGTGCATACTAAATAGTATACTCAATGGTATTAATAATGATACTAAGAACAGTACCTGTTTATATAGATAGTTGAAATATAATATAAATATGTGACTAAGAATATGTGTACAATTATAAGTGATTTTATTACTAATAAAACTTTTTAACAAGTGAATGAAATTATTAAGTAAAGTGTTTTATATTTATCTATAATAATAAAGTGATAAAGTGATTTGTGCTTGCATATATGTGTTTCATATAGCAAATATATAACATATACATATTTATGCATTTAAGACAATAAATCACATTTAATATTAATATAAAAATTATCTGGAATACAAAAAATTGATTCAATGGGAATTATTTATCTCAACAATGACCATTGCTATGAAAGAAAAGAACAAAATGGACAAATGACGTCTTGAATTAATTAAATTCAATTTACTAGAAAGGATTTTAAATCGAAATCGACGTTGAGACCTAATGGGGATAGGGTCCGTAACTCGTATATCCAATAGGACTCACGCCTCCCCAGTTGGCTCACCGCGTTTCCTCCCCTCCAATTTGGGGTGATAGTTTCGATTGCCGTACATTTCAAACCAGTGGGATCTTGGTTGTGCATCTGCTGGAAATGATGCGATACGTTGTGCGTTGTTAACCCTCTCCTGATGTTATATATGTGCTCATATATGCGTCTTTGGACAGGTCTAGTAGTCATACCCACATATTGCAGACCGCACGGACACTCCAATAGATATATTACAAATGAACTTTTACAAGTGATGTGTTGTTGAATTAAATAATTTTTGGATGTTTTATTTGATGTATAGTTGGATGTTTTTGTACTATATTTGCACGCAGTACACCTATGACATGGGAAATATCCTTTATTAATAACAGTGTTATGTAACTTTGTTTGTAAAGATGGGCAGCTAGGAGCTAATTTACGTCCAATATTTGGTGCTCTGGTAAATACAATCTGGGGATGTTCTGGCAAAATACCTTCGAGTTCTTTATCTTTTTTAAGGATGGGCCAATATTTCTTAAATATTTTCCTTATATTTGGAGCCATCTGATTGTATTGGGTTATGAAGCTTAAATTAGCAGATTTATTCATAGCTTTGTTCTTATATTGTAAAAGATTAGACCTTTCTATTGCTGCCACTTCTGTTATTGTTTTGTCAAGATCTTTAGAAGAATATTCTCTTTTTTTAACCTATTTTTATTAAATGTTTTTTATCATTCCAATCACCCTTGATCTCAGCTGATATATAGTTATTTGGTATTAGTGTTCATATTATATGTTATTTAATTTTTATTTGCAGTATTACACTATGTTTTGTGTTTTTTTATATCTTTTTTAAGCACATCTTTACCGTCTGGAATCCCCATCGGTTTCTTCCTGTTGGTGAATATATCCTTTACCTGCCGGTGCCTTTTTAATACTATATTCTTTTTCTTGGAGGTAGGTGTGCTTGAACGTATTAGGGGGGTCAGACAAGTTAAAGTGAGTTTCTTGGATACAGATACTGTCGCCTTTGTATTTTTTAAGTTTTTGGAGCGCTAGTTTACATTTTCTAACTGAGTTGAGGCCCTTAACATTAAGGGAGATAATTTTAATTAACGACAGTATGTGAGCATTCTGCTCCCAGAGTTATAAACTCCGGACCCCGTGTGGCTCCCATATCGGGGGTAGGTGGGCCCTCTAGGAGGAGGGGCAACGGGGACTCGTGTAGTCCCTGTTGGGACCCTTGTGGGTGGGAGGGGCCAAAGAGTGGGGGAGATGGTGGGGAAGGGAGGCTGGGTGTGGGGGGGGGGTTGACACATGAGGGGGAGAAAGAATGCAGGCTTTCCGGGAGCCCAATAGAGGTTTCCTTTGGCACCGTGGTGGCAAAGGAAGGGGGATCAAGGCCCCTGGAGAACTTTCCGGATCGCCAAGCATGGGGCGAGACCAGGATTCGAGGTGCAACACCCTCCTAGTTTGAGGCAGGGAGGGAGTCTGCATGAAGCAGGGGGAGGGGGAATAACGACACAAACCTGTATACATTTCTAAGCGTCAACATTGGGAAGGTATGAACTCTTGTGGGGGTTTGAAGGGGAGGGGGGAGGGACAGGGCGATGGGCCCGAATTGGGAGCGCAGATGGGGGGGGGGAGGAAACCTGGAACATTAGGCTATCAATCAACTGAAAACTGTTCAGCAGAAACCCTTATTTTAGCGACTTCAGGAAGCTGTGGGGAAGAGAGGGGTAGGGGAGTACGGGGGGGAGAAGAGGAGGGGGCGGCGGGGAAGTGGAGGCCGGGCAGTTGATTAGATCAAAACAGTACAGTAATAACAATACAGGCAGGTACAACCAGGGGTATAGCAATTGGCCAAAATATCTAACTAAAAAAACATATTTTATTATTATTAGTATTAGCATTATTATTAGTACTGAAGCATTATTTCTTGTAATTATTACCATGTACTGTTGCGGCACACTTTATTCTAACAAATCACCGGTTTGTCCCTGGCTAGTTCGTGGAATGCCAAACTGTTCACCCGGAGCATGCCGCGTTCCCAGCCAGGGGTCATGCCCGGCTGACGCGCGGTTGATGTGTTAATTGATAATGGTTCAGGATTTACTAGGCTGCAATGCTTCGCGTGTCCGCCAGATGGCATAAATTCATGAATTGTAATGCAGTGTTCGACAAACCTATACATTTGCTCGCCTCGGGCGAGTGGATTTAACACCCGGGCGAGTAAATATTGGCCCAAGCAGCACACGTTTGGTACTAGGTGGCGAGTAGATTTTTTTGTGAGGCGAGTAGATTTTCTGGTGATTTGTCAACCACTGTATATATATATATATATATATATATATATATATATATATATATATATACAGAATAACAACAACCCCTATAACCCCTAACATACAGTACTGTACACATACAGTATACTGTATGCACATCAATGATACTATACGCCGGCGGGGGCGAGATGTGTTTGCAGCAAAGAGAGAACCGCTGCTTTCTCTGCGCAAACATCGGCACATTAAAAATTATTTAAAATACATGTTTATTCATAGTGTAGATGTGCAGGGGGTCTCCGCAGCTGAACCGCGTTGGTTTCAGGTCCGGGGACCCCCTACTTCCCGAGATACAGCCCCCTTTATGAGGTGCCGGTATCCCTCTGCATTTAAAGGTCCCGACCACGTGACCGCGGCATGTAAACAAAGCAGAGGGATACCGGCACCGCCTAAAGGGGCCTGTATCTCGGGGAGCAGGGGGTCCCCGGACCTAAAACCAAAGCAGTTCAGCTCCGGAGACCCTCTCCTGAGTGTAATCTGTGTAAAGCCCCCTCCCCCATAATGTTTCTGTTAAATCTACGTGCCTTGAGTGTAATCTGTATAAAGCCCCCTCCCCCCTAATGTTTCTGTTAAATCTACCTGCCTTGAGTGTAATCTGTATAAAGCCCCCTCCCCCTAATGTGTCTATTAAATCTCCCTGCCTGTGTTGCTGTGAGTGCAGTTTATGTAAATGTGGGGAGGGGGGGGACCCGATGTGCATACTGTGAGGTCTAATTACCCTCACCCACTACCCACATACCGTTACCCCCCCCCATCCTGGCCATGGCCCCTCCGCTTCTGCAAAAGAGACACAAAAATTAAAACATCCAAAGTAATGTCCCCTAACCCCTTAATCACCATAGCGGTTATTAACCGCTACAGTCATTAAGGGGTTAACCCACCCTCACCCACCACTCGGGACACCCACATACCCTCCCACACTAACCCCTCACCCCATGAGGCCTAACCCCCCTCACCCACTACCAACAAGGGAGGCCTACCCACATACCATTGGGGAACCCCCCCCACACCCAGTACCCATAATAAAAACAATAGTGACCCACAATAAACATCATTATATTTATTAAATACATTACCCACCCCCTGTGCCCCCCCATAAATACAAAATGTATCCTTTTACAAACAGGGTTCATAACGCACCCCCACGCGAGTCCCCGGTGGGCTGGCGGGGCACCTGACAGACCTACAGGGTACCAGCAGCCCTTTTCAAACAGGTTCTGGAGGCCTGCTGGTGGGTCCCGCCAGCACCATGGCCCCCAGGTGGTATCCTTGGGACACCGTGGGCCACAATTGGGTCCCCACGGTAGGCCCAAGGATGTCTGGGAGCCCCGGGTCAGACCCACAGGTGTCTGCGGGGCCTCGGGTGGTTCCCACGGGGGTCTGGGGAACTCACGGGTGCTCACTATGGGTCTGCGGTGCCCCCACAGAAGTGGGACCACACATCTTCATCCCCGCACCTACGGGTCGGCGGTGCCCCCACAGAAGTGGGACCACACAGCTTCATCCCCGCAGACTATGGGTCCGCGGTGCCCCCACAGATGTGAGGCCACCGCTTCATCCCCACATGTGTCACCCATGGAACCACCAGCCTGGTACCCGTGAGATACCCGAGGAAACCACAGGTGGTCTCCAGAGGTCTCACGCGGAACCACAGAACAAACCCTGAATGTAAAAAAAATAAACCTGGCCTATACATTCAATACATACACCCCCTCCCCCCCCAATACATACAGTACAATAATGTGCAAAATAACTATTATCCAGATATGGATAATAGATTAATTGCCCATTATTAAAAACATTAACTAGCATATTCAAATAAATAATAAAGTGCTACTGACCTCATCAAGAAGAAGTCTCCGTCGCCAGCAACATTCTTGTCTTGTCCACAAAATACATTGCCAAAACAAAGCCAATACATTGCAATTACATTCAGATATCAATTAACCCCTTAAACTCCTTATCGGATAATAACCGCAAAGGTAATTAAGGGGTTAAGCCACACTGGCCCGATACCCACCCTTCACCCATGAATTTGTACAGTTGCTTCATCATGCAACTATATATACAGTATATATATACAATCTTACAATCTAAATCATCAAATGCCAATGAAAAACCTCACATTACAATCAATACATTGCATTTGCATTGTATAAATGATGCATAAAATCTATGCACCATATACATTCTGCAAATGAATGTGAACAATATCATTGCAAGCTAAATACAAATACAGTACAGTACCTCCAAACAAGTCAACTATTTTAACCAATCAAGTAAACAAAAATCAATTAGCAATCATTATTTACATCCCTAAACAATTGACAGTCCACCCCGAACAATGAAACAATTAACTAATTCATGCCTCGAGCAGAACAATTCAGCATGTGAAAAAATATAAGTACCAACCAGAATACAAACTTTAAAACCAAGGCTAACCCTAAACACAAGCACACAATATCAACAATTACATCTTTCTAATTTTAAAATACTTTAAAAACACAAGAAAGCATAGCAGCATAGACAAATTATTTTAAAACACATGAAAGTAAGCTTTTAAAACAACATCATTTCTTACCCTGTATGTATATATCTCTCTAGACATATATACATACATACATACAGTTGCAAGAAATGATATATCACAAAAAAAAATACACACGTTAAAAAAGCTTTTAAAAAAATTAACACGTTAAATAAAATACATTTCTTTAGTTCACTTACCATTACTTGCCCCCACCGACTCCCGTTGCGCACCTTACTCACGAACCAATCCACCAGGCACAGGAACCCATAAAATAAAAAACCATACAAAAAAATAAACATTAAACTAAAAATCCAAATCAATCCACGGATCTTCTATTTGTAATCCATCTTCATCTTCATCTGTATTCTTCTATCTTCTTCCGGGCGGGAACCATATGATGAAAATGTGATATCATAGGCCTTTAAAAGCCTATGTCATCTCATTTTGAAGCCAGACGCCGAGGACCTCCGGAGAAGAAAGAAGACCAGGACGTGGCCGAAGATGGAAAGAAGACCCCGCCCCACCCGGAAGAAGATAGAAGAAAGAAGAATACAGATGAAGATGAAGATGGATTACAAATAGAAGACCCGTGGATTGATTTGGATTTTTAGTTTAATATTTATTTTTTTGTATGGTTTTTTATTTTATGGGTTCCTGTGCCTGGTGGATTGGATCGTGAGTAAAGTGCGCAACGGGAGTCGGTGGGGCCAAGTAATGATAAGCGAACTAAAGAAATGTATTTTATTTAAATTGTTAATTTTTTTAAAAGCTTTTTTAACATGTGTATTTTTTTTTGTGGTATATCATTTCTTGCAACTGTATGTATGTATGTATATATGTCTAGAGAGATATATACATACAGGGTAAGAAATGATGTTGTTTAAAAACTTTCTTTCATGTGTTTTAAAATAATTTGTCTATGCTGCTATGCTTTCTTGTGTGTTTAAAGTATTTTAAAATTAGATAGATGTAATTGTTGATATTGTGTGCTTGTGTTCAGGGTTAACCTTGGTTTTAAAGTTTGTATTCTGGTTGGTACTTATATTTTTTCACATGCTGAATTGTTCTGCTCGAGGCGTGAATTAGTTCATTGTTTCATTGTTCGGGATGGACTGTCAACTGTTTAGGGATGTAAATAATGATTGCTAATTGATTTTTATTTACTTGATTGGTTAAAATAGTTGACTGGTTTGGAGGTACTGTACTGTATTTGTATTTAGCTTGCAATGATATTGTTCACATTCATTTGCAGAATGTATATGGTGCATAGATTTTATGCATCATTTAT